>NC_047507.1:42724910-42921007 GCF_902827115.2 Pseudochaenichthys georgianus | reverse complement strand
TATCCTAAGGGAGTGCTTGTTCTTCCGTCTGTCCGTCTGTGTCTGTGTTTTCTCTTGTTCCGATTAACCCAGCCAAATTGTTTCTTATTTTGTATCTATATCTACGCCGGGATCCGGAGTCGAGGCTGATCCTCTTGCTGTAGTCCTGTGTCTTGGATCCTCTATCCTGAGTTCTGGATTAAGTGGTGGACTTCGGGTCGTGGCTGAACCTGTCTCTGCGGCCCTGCCTTGGGTCTCGCCATGCTGCTTCCCTGATGACTTCCACAGGATTGTAGCTGACATCCTCGTGGATTCATCTTCTCATTACAGACACATGCATTTCCTAACATTCGGTCTATATGCTGTAAAATGTATTATCTCTTCAATTTACACACGGCATCTATTGCACGTCTGTCCGTCCTGGGAGAGGGATCCCTCCTCTGTTGCTCTCCCTGAGGTTTCTCCCATGTTCCCTTTAAACTGTGGGTTTTCTCCGGAAGTTTTTCCTTGTACGATGTGAGGGTCTAAGGACAGAGGGTCTAAGGACAGAGGGTCTAAGGATAGAGGGTGTCGTTTCTCTCATACTGATATTCTGAACAATCTGTGCTGTTGTATTTGCTGTAAAGTGTCTCTACTGTAGGCTATTTTTATTATATGTACAGCACTTTGGCTCGACCCAAAATCGTTTATAAATGTGCTATATAAATAAAACTTGATTTGATTTGATGCTGTCCTCCTTTTAACAGCACACAGGTGCCAATCATTTCCTTGATTGGTTTCCTCCAGCTTTTCTCGGGGGTGGCTTGATTAGCCACCCCCCTTTTTCTCAAGGAATCTGTAGGAGTGTGTTTACTTTTTCCCCTGTCCTGCTACAGTAGGCCTATGCCAATGTTGGTGCTTTTGAGGGAGATCCAGTACTATAGTTAATTATACAACACTTATTTTATCACTTAGTTGACCCTGTATTTGCATGGCCTAATAACATACTTATTGTCTCCCCTTTGTTGCACAGACAACATAACCATCTCAAGTTATTCACTATAACTATTCACTATTATAGCACATTTCGCTGCCTCCTCCTCGCCTACTTTTTTATTTTTCTCCCTTTCCCTCTCTGCACCACCTTTCCTCCTTTTTTTCGCAGGATGCGGGTCCATCCTTCCACAATTATTAAGCTTGCCGGCGTCAGTTCAGTCGGTCCAGTCCACACTAATTCAAAGGGCAGCGCGCTGGTCTCGTGAGAAACGGAGAGTGGAACAACCAATCACATCTTCATTATTCTCCTGAAATGTAAATGTACCCAATCGCTAGTCTGACAGGTGCGTGGTTCTCACTGCGCCGCATACCGGTGCAACTTTATTTTGGACACCTGCCGCATTCATGGATTTGGCCTGCACTCACCGCATCTGGGCTGAATTAAACACGTATTATTTTTGTCTTATTGAGGCCATGTCAGCAGGCCACATCATATTATGCCAGCGTTGCCTTCACAAGACATAAAAAAAAAAAAATCTCAGGCCAGCAGGCCACTTAACAGGCTAGGGCCGGGCCTGCCCCCACCCACACATTTTTGGTAGGCGTTGCCTTGGAATTTTTCTCTCAGCTTTCCCACTGGCAGTGGCGGCTCCACGGTATGGCTGGGGTAGCCTACAGCCATGCCAATAAATGGTTTAGCCCCACCATGAAAAATGATGTTAAAGTAAGCAAAAAGAAGTCACGCCGAGTAAATTGCACAGACAGCAGTTAGTAAGATTGAGTTCAGTAGCCACTTGTCTGGAAATGCTGAAGACTAGAAACGGTTTTCAAAACTTTTGTCACGTAGTGATCGTCTTCTCAATAGAACATCTTTGATAATGTCTTCTGGCCAATTAGAATCAAGATAACGGTGTGGTGTTGTTGCAGGAACAGGGACGCCTCCAGGGATGTTGGGCCCCATGAAAAGATATCACATTGGTAACTTAAACATTTTTTTCTTAATGTTCTAAAATCACGGGCCCTGAGAATCGTCCTAACTTTTCACCCCCTTACGGCGCCCCTGTGCAGGAAGTCCCGACGGAGAATAATTTTGCGGTAGAACTACTCTTTATACATCCATGGATACAACATTACGTGTTGATAGAAATCAGCACGTAATGAAATAAGACCCCACGGTTTGATGATTGATAGGTGTGTGGGCTGTCTTTCATTTTGACACACAGAACAATGGGGGCTATCCTCCCTTATCCACAAAGTAAAGTCATTCACAGCCTCTTCCCTCTTCTCTCTGTGAGGAGCAGCAGGTTCAGCTTTCAGAACACAGTAAGAACAAACTAAAATGGCATTCATTTTTTAAAATATGTCGTGTAGTAATAGATTTATTTATTTATGAGGTATTTTATGTTAGTATTTAAAAAAATCTCTTGGGGGAGAATCCCCCCAGACCCCCTGCAGGGGTTGGTTTTCAGCAGGTCAACTCTTTCACCTGTGGGGAAATTGCAGGATTGGCTCCAGGTCGCCCTTTTTATTTACTACAAGACACATGTGCCTTTTTATTTCATACAGTTCCATTTGGATTGAGACAGGGAAATAATCTAACCCTCACGTGTGGCGTTTCACTGTCAAGGGGAGCGTGTATGTAATTACATTGCAAATACTGACTTGAGCCCCACCACTGTATGGGTTAGCCCTACCATAGATTACCCAACACAAATACTCTGGAGCCGCCACTGCCCACTGGACATCCCTGTTTCATACACGTCTTGCTTTGCAAAGCAGATGTGAAATGCTTAAACATTCTCCAAATAATTTATGCTATTGGCCCTTAAATTAATTGATGAGCTCTTAAACAACATTTTATATTTAAGAGTGTATGATTTGACACTATTCAAATAACATATCGAACAGACATGTCCAGGTTGATAGAGGGCATGATGCTAAGCATTACAGAAAGTAACAATGCTGTGCCCTCTGGTGGTAAAGAGTTAGCATTACAGTCAATGGCATGGAAGAATTAAGTGAACAGTATAATTTAGCTAAAATATATTTTATCTCAATTTTGCCATCTTGTGGAAAACGTTGTAGTCAATGGAATATAAAAGATTACAATACCCATGCAACAGCCAGCCAAGAGACGTATGGGCCATCTGTGTCGAATATGCTGAGAGACCGTTTTTAATCATCACATTATTTCACATTATAACACAACAGAAAGAAAGACAATCCAAGTGTCCTTATAATTTAATTTGAGTGGTGCCTGTTTTGTTTTAATTTGCTTTGACTCTTGTAAAGGCAGAGTGTCCTTGTTAAATGAGTGCAGACACAATGGTATTGAATGTCTGATGAAGCACACCAGCCTCACAACACTAAGCCATCATTAGAAGCAGATCAGTGATTACAAATGTGAGTAAAACCAATGAATTGAACAATAACGCCTTGAAAGTGTCAGCGTTACAATGTGTGTGAAGTGACTTGTGGTGTTATGTGTTTATATGCCTGAAACCTTAATGGGTACAGATTAATGTTAGTTCTCTAACCATCTGAAGAATGTGATGTTGATGCACAGGTTACCGCCTGCTGAGAAGAGACCTGCAGGGAGAGAAGTTTGAATGGGATCTAACCTGCTGTGGATGATGTTACCTGCACTAACATAACACTGTATCATTGGATTATTAACTTTGCAATGTGTTTGGGTCAATACCAAAGTGACGCGAGAGAATTAGGTCGTGCTCTGTGAAGATCTGTCAGCCAGTGCCAACTTGTTTTTATTGTGTTTTTCTACATAACCACATATTGGTATGAAAACAATTGTATATTTATTTACAGTATTTACACATCGCAGAACATTTCAAGAAACATTCCTCTCATTGCAGATCACTTACATCCACCAGCCAGCAGGTGGCGCTACACAGCAGCTCACCACAGGCCTTTCAACACAATGAAGCCTTCACATGCTTCCATAGTCCCATTTCAACCTCAAAGGTCAATACTATGTATGTACTACTATATATGAGAATAGATGGCCCTGTAGAGAGCCGCTTAGTGTGTCTGTCGCTGTCCAGGAGCAAAAGAAGCGTTATGTGACACACATAGTGAGTGTTTTCTATTGATTTAAGGGCTCATTTTGGGTTTTCATATCTTGTAACCCTGACTACTTTATATCTACCTGCAGACCACAAAGAATACTCCAGAGAGGAATATGTAGAATATGTCTGTTTTTCTTCTACAACTCTGCACTACTGTCTATGACTTACAGTTGTTCATGTTCTAACAGATTGTTGCCCTATCAAAGGTCTCGACTGATCCATGAAGGCTCTCATTGGGGGGTCTCTCGTGTGTTTTCAATCCATAAAGGTAAACCAAAACTAATCACATTTCCCACTGCACTTGAAGGCATCAATAATAAGCAGCACATAATGGAAGGCAGTTCAGACAGAAGTGCATACAAAGTTTCTGACGTGTTGCACCTCTCAGCAGCAGTTTCCTAATGAATCTCTCCAGTCCTTGGGGCCAACCCCTTCCTCAGGAGGCGTGCAGCCGGTTGGCCATGCTGCGCTGGCTCAGTCTGTGGCACCGGACCAGGTTCATACTTTGGGTCGCAGCCCCATGTTCATGCACCAGCTCCTCATCCTCCTCCTCTTGCCCCCCCATACTGCATTGCCTCTCAGCCTCCATTGTTCTCTGCTCCCGGGCCAACATGAGTACCATCTCGGCGTCCATGGTCTCACCAGAGGAAAAGGCCTGACACACGGTCTCCAGCAGGCCAATGACTGTCCCCAGCACTGCCAACACTGAACCCAGCAGGTAGACCTTCAGCAGACCCCGACTGGGTCTCTGAGACAGAATCTCTCTGACGAAGGGGATCAACTCCTGCATGCTTCCCATCTTGAGGCGGGTGGGCTGAGCGTAATGCAGACCTGGGAAAAAATGATTTTAGAGGTTATCAGCTGTTTTCAGATAAACAATGTCTTTCATAATCCTAAAAGGATTATGAAAGACATTGTTTATCTATCTATTTCCAGCGGTTGGACAGTGTATACTCTTTCATGTATATACACATGATATGAAATATATGTAAATGTCATCTACAGTTAATTAAGTTGAAAATAGAAATTCAACACAATGTAGGCAATTGATGACTTTTGCAAACAGTGACGTTTTTTCTATTGATGCATTTCACACACAGCACACACACTACTGAATACGAAATAATAAAAACTTACTGTGATTTAGTCTGGTGTTTGTTCTAGTTACTCGTTGACCCACTGAGCTCCAGTTTGTGGCAGAACACATCTTCCCTGGACACTGTCCTCATTTATAGCCCCCCCCCCCCCCCCCCCCCCCCGCACAGTGTCACACAGCTGCTGAATATTCATGGTGGACTGTCAATGGAAATAAAAAGGATTTGAGAAACTTTGACCCAGGTCTGCGATGGCTTATTGCAGTCGTCACTGTCACTGGTGCTATGAGTAATATTCCATTATAGTAGGGTTTACAATGGAGTGACTGCTGTGTTATGAGTTTCATGCAAAGAATGAACAGTGTGTGAATATTGTACGTTTACCTTGTGAAGATAATGAGGACAAACCGGTACCATGCCGAATGTAAAGTACTGTACCATACCATGTACAGTATCATACCAACATGTTATATGTTGAATATTACAAGCAAGGGGAAAACAACCACAACTCGACCACTTGACAACGATGTTATACTGATACTTGCCGGGTTAGTATGTCTGTAACAGATTTGAAGACTTTAGACAAATAAGAACAATGTTGTGACATTGTTCCTTTTCATACCGAATATGACAGTAAGAGAGAAATAAAGACCTTTTTCAACTTTAAAGCATGTAAACATGTCACAGTAGAGGCACAGGATATTAATATGAACGTAAAAAAGGGCATAATAGTGAACCTTTAAAGTTCCTAGTCCAACTAACGTCATTATTTCCCCCTCCGAAAACTGATGCGACATCTAAAACTGAAACCGTTTAGCAGTGTAACAGCTAATAGGGGTCCCCTTTAAATATACTGTGAAGTGTGTACATTCTAGTTAGATGTTTGCGTGAATAAGTCAAAAGCCATGAATCTTCAAAAGACCAAAAAAAGCAAAGGTAACAACAATGAACGTGATGTTCCTCAGCTGTTGTTAGGTGTGTGTGCACTGCTAGTAGCTATAGGCTGAAACCATACAGGTGGTCAGGGCTTTCCATCCAGCTGATGGGAGTCCGTGTGGATCTTCCACATCAACAGTCTCCAAATCAGGGGAAAGGTTGTGAGAATCGGGTCCTCTGCAGCATTTCAGCTGCTGTGACCTGTGGACAGAGTGGAACCAAAGAGAGGAGTACACACAGAGTGGAACCAAAGAGAGGAGCACACACAGAGTGGAACCAAAGAGAGGAGTACACACAGAGTGGAACCAAAGAGAGGAGCACACACAGAGTGGAACCAAAGAGAGGAGCACACACAGAGTGGAACCAAAGAGAGGAGCACACACAGAGTGGAACCAAAGAGAGGAGCACACACAGAGTAGAACCAAAGAGAGGAAAAATCTTGTATGGCATATCTTTTTGGTAAACATATTTTTGTTTTAAAATCTGATGTTTATATACGGCTTCGTTTTTGCAAAAGTCTGTGTAAATATACACAACTTTTACCATTTTCTAGACTAGACATGAGTACATTATCCTATGTTCAAACAAATAGGAAGTAACCATAAGGTTGTTAACATCTGTATGAAGATATTAAATAGCTCTTGTTGTGCAGTTTATCAGTGAATGTTTCCACGTAACTATTTGTACACAGCTTGTTTCTTGGCGGACACACACAGCGTTGAGTCGGTCAGGTAGGGCAGCAGGTGAAGTCAGGACCGATGCAGACTCGCTGTTGGAGGGCTTGATAACCCACTCCCCCTCCACACTCGTTGGTTTGGAACAGCACTTAATGTGGCGGACCCGCCGCGCGAACGCGCAAACGGAGCGGTAGTGTAGGGTGTAGGGGGCGGTTTGGAATTGGGCCACATAGTGCTGACTCACATGGAGCAGCACTGGGAGTACAGACGTGTGACGACACATAGAGAAGCAGAGATTACATGATTACATCAACTTGAATATGGGGATGGTATTGATTTCTGATTATTGTTTTATTGTTATTCAAATATTTAAAGAGAAAACTGGCATACACAATGAAACATTTATTTGTCCATACCTAAACATTTACTCAAGAGCTAGCTTTCTAGTGTAGTGTGCTGCTAAATTTGCTTCAATTCGTAGCCCTGATAGAATGTATATCATTTCACTGCAGATTGGCTAAATAAGATTTAGCTAAATAAGTGATGAATGGCTGCATGGACATTTCACATTTTAGAGGTGATTCTGTGCGTGCTGCCTAACTGGCACCCCTAAATGAGAAGGAACCATCATAATCATCAATATTAGTCACAGCTGTTCTTATGTCAAATGATTGTAGAGCCCATTATTCAGACGTTGGTGCTCCTGGCCCTCACTTGAATCTTTGGTTTACAATAGAGTGCCACAGTGACGCGTCCTAAAACCCGGAAGTATGCTGCGCATGGGTTCCTTCGACAAAAAACCAATGCATTCTCCATAGGATTTTGGAAAATAGCTGGAAATAAGGTCTGTGGCTGACACACACTTAAGAGACGGATCACGTTTGGTTCAGCCAGATAATATCCACATGTCTACCCCACCTTTATAATTTTCGAAATGATCGATTAGATTTGTGGTTGTGTGTCAACCACAGACCTTATTTCGAGCTATTTTCCAAAATCCTATGGAGATATTGCATTGCTTTTTTGTCGAAGCAACCCATGCGCAGCATACTTCCGGGTTTTAGGACGCGTCACTGTGGCACTCTATCTTGCCATTTGTAGCTGTTTTGTTTTCTTGTCTGTGTCTTTGTCCTTTTATGAATGGCCAATCTGCCAATGAAACTAGTGTCATAAATCACCATTCAGCATGGACAAGTGAAATACTACACATAAAGTATGGGAATAATAAGAAAATGGAGAACAAGAGTAAATAAGTGACATCATTATAAATCATGACTAAGTGTGAGGAGACAAATAAGAAACCTCATTCAGATGTAATCAATATTCTACTGATGTCCCACAGGGGTCTATTCTAGGCCCATTGTTGTTTGTCTTTGTTTGCTACATGGACATTAATCAACCGCCCTTTTTGCTCTGTCATTAATGTTCAGATGTCGGTAAAAACTAAGATTCAACTGTATGGAAAGTATTTGCTGTAATAATATAAAATGCTTTGTGGCTAGTTCATATGGAGCCCCCTAGGGGACATGGAGAAGAAAAAATATATATATTTGAAAAAAATAAAATGTTTTGCGAGATCTCGCAAAACCCCTTTGCAGTTTGTAGACGGTCCCTAAGCACTCCTCTCCCTCCTCCAGCTGCAGATTGTGACCAATTCTTGATGTTTAGCTCGGATGACGGCGCGTATCGAACTGTTCTGATAAAAACGACTCTGTAGCTCGTTGTCTACCTTGCTATGATTGTAAAGTCATGTTGTTTGTATTTTTACAACGTTATGTTCATGAGTTATTGATCCGCGAAATTCGAATCTGTCAATAACTCAGCTCAGAGGAACGTGCATGTCCCCTCGCTCTGAGTGTTTTCTTGAGGTGTCTTCACTTATGTGAAACCCTTTTATATATACAGTCTATGTGTGAAACCCGTGCCTATTGCCAAGCACTGATGTTATATCTTTATATTTAAGTCCAAGCTCAAAGTAAAATCGATGAACCACTCCATTGTTGTGGTTTCTATGTTGCCGTAGCAACCGAAACTGACCAGGAAGTACTAAATGAAAAGTATTGCGAGATCTCGCAAAGGGGTTTTGCGATATCTCGCAAAACTTTTTTTTTTTTAATTATTATTATTTTCTTCTCCATGTCCCCTAGGGGGCTCCGTAAGTTCAACCCTGTCTTTAAGTTCCAAAAACATTATGTTCTTTACAAAAAGTTGTTGAGGAGTGCAATGATCCTCTCACATGTACGTTGTAACAACACCACGCTAAAAGCAATAGATCCTGTACAAAACATTCTGTAGACATGAAGAACACATAATCCAAAGTAAATAAGTGCAGAAACGTGTTCAGGCACACAGAAGTTTATTATGTGAATGTAATTTGTTTTGTTCTAGTTTCTTTTCCCCACTGTTTCCCAGGCGCTTCCCAGGTATCTGCTCTGCAGTGATGTTTATTGGTCACCTTGTGATTCTTTAAAAAGGCAGTCATGGCTCAATTTCACTGTAACCAAGGGATCGGGTTGACAGAGAGGAAACAGCCGGATGTTACCAAGAAGAATAAAAAGACAGTTATATCTGATCTCCTGTGTAATTGAAGTCGTGACCGTACATGCCTGAAGGTGTGTGTGTGTGTGTGTGTGTGTGTGTGTGTGTGTGTGTGTGTGTGTGTGTGTGTGTGTGTGTGTGTGTGTGTGTGTGTGTGTGTGTGTGTGTGTGTGTGTGTGTGTGGTGTGTGTGTGTGTGTGTGTGTGTGTGTGTGTGTGTGTGTGTGTGTGTGTGTGTGTGTGTGTGTGTGTGTGTGTGTGTGTGTGTGTGTGTGTGTGTGTGTGTGTGTGTGTGTGTGTGTGTGTTAGTTGAGTCAGTAGACACACCCTGCTTGGACTTAGTCAGTGTGTCTGAGGAGAATGGAAAAAAACATGACGTGTGTTCAGCTGCCCTCAGGCTACTATTTGTTACACAGAGGTGATGATCAGCAGCACTGCACACTCAGGCTGGGTAAGACCGCCTACAGGCATGTATCTGACAGGGTACCCCCCCCCCCCCCCCCCTCCCAGAAATCTGCTTTTATGAATGGCAAAAACACAAAACAGTGTTTAAGTGTAACATACATTTCATGATAAATAAATAGCTATTACAGATTCAAACTAAGGCATCATGGTTCTGATATGTTGAGACATGATAGTCCCCGGCATTTAAGGAATGTTAAGGTTCAATGTGTTCTGCCAGCCACTGTGGGGAAGAATCTGAGCAAACAAAGAGCGGGTCCACCTTTGACAACTGAAAATCTAATTATTAATCGTAAACATTTTATTGTATTTTTTTTAAAAGTGAGTTTTTAAAAGTAATACTTTTACTGCGAATATCAAAAATGGCCTTATGGCTATCGATATTGAAAGCCAAATAAACATGGATGATAAAAAACGATGGAGTTGGTACTGTCAAATGATGACTTTGTGGATTTCTGAAATGTCCTTCTGACTATTGAAAACATTATTGTGGATATCTAAATGTAGGGCTAGTACATATAAAAGTGTCTTTTCACTCACCAAGGCTTCTGTGCTTTAAAATGTATTCTTAAAGTGTATAGCAACTGTATGATTCTTATACAATCAGAGTTTGTTTTAATTGAATTTAGCATTCAGTTTGGAATTAGAATGTGTCACAAATACAAATTACATACTAGTTATTACATTGTTTACAGCCTCGCTCACGCGCTGTCCGGCTGTGCTTTGAGCTACATGCTAACATTAACATGTTCAGATGCTAACATGATGATGGCGCTGCATGAAAAAGAGTTCTCTGGGAGAGTAAAAGACATGTTTTAGCCTGCACAGTAACAAGAAACACATCTACGAACATTTGATGTTTTTCTAACTGGTTCAATGAGTAGACGGAATGTTTGGAGCTCCGTTTAAGTTTTATATTTGAGGTCAGGATTGTGTTGTATTACACCTGGATGAGTCTTTTTAAGTTTGTGGTTTCCCCGTGTTGACTGTGTCTGCCTTCCTGTCTGTGTGTGTGTGTGTGTGTGTGTGTGTGTGTGTGTGTGTGTGTGTGTGTGTGTGTGTGTGTGTGTGCGTGTGCGTGTGCGTGTGTGTGTGTGTGTGTGTGTGTGTGCGTGTGTGTGTGTGTGTGTGTGTGTGTGTGTGTGTGTGTGTGTGTGTGTGTGTTGATTCATGGAGTGAAGGGAGTGGAGGGAAGGGTGTGAATCTTACACACCATGTGTCATCGCGCCCAGGTGAGACCGTGTCTATAACGCAGCAGCTCGGCAGCAACACAGTTATATAGAGCAGATACCAGAGCTGATAGCACACACACTGCAGGTGAGTCCCACTTCAGGAAATACGGACGACTGGCTTTGATTCTATTCGATCGTTCCCGCCTGCTGATATTTGTTTTGTTTTCTCAACAGACTTTTTCATAGGACGAACAAAACATGAGACTACTTTTACTTTTAGCTGGTAAGAATGTGTTCTTTTCCCTTTTGCTTTGTGCTCTCTTTCTGTTTCAAGTACGTCCTGCACCCTTCGCCAGGTGTTCCAGTCCAACACTACAGCAGCTGATTATATGCGTCTCTAGCAGAGAGTTGAAACTAACCTGATTTGTGCTGCAGTGATTGGTTGGAATGAAATCCTGCAGACTCTCTTCGAATGATTTCACCCTACTTTAGGGGAAATACTTAAAACACATTTTTCTTCAAATTTAACAAAATAAATTATATTCGTAACCGTGTTAGTACAAATAACATTTGTATACAATTCAGACACAATGAGTGACATTGGCTACCCTTTGAGAAAGCATCCGTTTTGAGCCCTGCAGACGTCTCATTGTGCTTCATTAGGGATGAGTATATAGATAGATTAAGGAATTCATTTTAAAGGTTGGATTAGGCAGAATATCAACAATATAATCAGGTTAGGTTGGTTTGAGAAAGTATCATGTGATTGAGGTCATTGTAGTAAAAGGCATTACATTCTACTGTTGAAAAGAGACATTCATATTATATCAAAACACTTGTATCACATTACTGTAAGCGATTACATGCCTTTTCATTACCAATGTCATGGAGTTTTACGTTTTTTAAATATTTATACTTTCCCATCTGCTGAGTAGAAAAAAGTAAATATATTAATAAATGAAAGATAATTTATTTAATCCAGATAACACAACATTTTAGAGGATTTGTGGTGTGTTTTAGTTGAACACAAACAATCTTTAACATTCCAAACATTACTGCGCAGAGTGCAGGGGAGCGTTAGTGTGACTTCCTGTGGCGACCCACCTTCTGGGGCCGGTCCTGCATGATTAATGTCAGCATGTGCTGTGAAGTGTGACATTCATGTTTGTGAGGACACTGTTCATGTAGTTATAAAACCCATTGTAACGTTTCATTTCCTGTTGTGCTGCCCCCCCCCCCCTGACAGCCATAGCTGCAGTATCACAGGCCCAGACTGACTGCTCTCAAGGGGCTTGTTACCCCCCCAGCAATGACCTCCTGCTGGGCCGGTCTCACCAGCTCCATGCCTCCTCCACCTGCGGCCTGACGGGCTCCGAGGTGTACTGCACCCCATACGAACAGGTAGGACAGTCCTGTGTGAACCATCAGATGTGATGACACGAGTGTCTCTGGTTTGTGTTACAATGTTATACAAAACCTCTAAAGTCCCCAGTAATCAAACCTCAGTAAACGCTCCTGCTCGAGGGAGGGGGGGGGGGGGGGGGGCTGCTTAGAACAGCTGTTGGGTCAAATATGTGGAGAAGACATAAAAAAGGCACATCTCCCTCAAAAGCTGATATCAGTGAAAGCACCCAGTCACGTGTCAGCCGGGCCTCGCATGGCTCCGTGCGGGGGGGCGTCAGGGTGACCAGACAGACAGGGGGAGGCCGCGGGGGTTTGGCCAGACTGTCCACAGCCCATTTGTGAAACAGTCTCATTTCAATGTCATGCAGGGCATCATGTTGCAACTGTTCTCTTTGACCAGCGTCTGAAAGCCAGTGCATCTGCTGGCTCAGCACAAACGCCCTCTTACTGGATGTGCATCTCGTAACAAGAGAGGACAGAGGTCAAACCGTGAGCAAGAGTCACACAGAACATGTGTTGCTCCAAAAGGGGAGAGAACGTGAGATAAAACGCAACAGATCATCTTTCATGTTGTATTACTCTGACATGTTGTGTGTGGTGAAACTGCTCTGGAACTTTGATGAATAGTTTCAACCCAGCTGCAGACGTTTAGCTACAACATCTAACCTTGTTGAAGTTTAAATGTGGTATTGTTTGTCTGCTATGCTGTCAGAATTCCCCCAGACAGAGATTGTTTTTAAAGATGTGTTCTACAACATTTTTTTTGAGGGCAGTATTTTAGTTCAATAATAGTCAAATAAATAATAATTAAAAGAATGATGCAACACAGAGCGAGAGGGCAGCACAGGTCAGGGGCTGGACAGAAGCCCAGAGGTTCCAAACTGCAGTACAAAGTACCACAGGCACTTGTAGAGTGTGTGTGTGTGTGTGTGTGTGTGTGTGTGTGTGTGTGTGTGTGTGTGTGTGTGTGTGTGTGTGTGTGTGTGTGTGTGTGTGTGTGTGTGTGTGTGTGTGTGTGTGTGTGTGTGTGTGTGTGTGTGTGTGTGTGTGTGTGTGTGTGTGTGTATGGACTAGCATTACTATACTTGTGGGGACCTACATCTGTTTACATAGTCACGTGTGGGGACTCGCCTCCCTTATGGGGACAAATTGGAGGTCCCCATAAGGGGGATCATTAATTTTAGGGTGAAGACTTGGTTAGGTTTAGGATTAGGGTAAGGGTTAGGGTTAGGCATGTGTTGGTTATGGTTAAGGTTAGGATAAGTCTCCAGGAAATGCATTTTAGGGTGCGTTCACACCTGCCTTGTATAGTCCGGTTGAATCGGACCCTGGTGTGTTTAGCCGCTTGGTGCGGTTCATTTGGGTCGGTGTGAACGCAGTCCGAGACCTCTGAAGTGAACTAAACAACCGGACTCTGGTCCGCTAAAATAGGTGGTCTCGGAGCGCTTGCTTGCGAACTCTGGAGCGGTTCATCGCTGGTGTGAACGCAGTCCGCACCAAAACATAGGAAGCGCAGTATTTACGTGTCACAAGAACGCGGATATCTTCAAAAATCTTTAGCGAAAGAGTCTTTCAAGACATCCGCGGTTGTTTAGTTAAAGAGTAAAGCAGAATTAAGAGTTGAACAGTGTCGTGTAAAGTAAACATTCTCCGTCAGCTACATAAAAGTAAGAACACCTGTCGTCGGTGAAACGCCCCTCCTCTGCAGAACGTCTCTCATGGATAATGCCGCACATTATCCCGCTTATTACACGGCCACATTCTCAACAAAGTAACGACATGACTCCCAATATTAATTGAAATGCTTTTGTGGATTTAGAAAATGATTTTATTGATTTAAAAAATAGTTGTATTTAAATTGACATGCATCCGCTAAGAAAAATAGTCCGTTGTTACCGTTTGAACTAACGTAGCAACGGCAGGAGCTGCTTCGATAGCGTTTTTGAGGAGCTTTTTGATTACAGATTTGAAAACATCGCTGTTTGCTTTAAAAGTAGCACAATTCATTATGTCAAACCTTGGAAAGTATCTAGATATCCCTGCCCTAATTCAAAAGTAACTGGCAACTGAATATGTGTCGCCGTCTGACCTATGTCTGGACCGCTGCGTAAAAAGGAGGGTTTCTGCCCGTTACTTCTCCGCTGTTTTCTTGTCGCTCTTGTCTTGTCAGTTAGAACTGCCAAACTGTATACAGTTAAATCGAACGGACTTGTTTGTGCAGATGTGAGCGTCCTTAACAACGGTCAATACATCCTTGACAGCGGTCTGTCTGTTCTGGATTAACAACGTGTCACGTGTTTTGAATTGACCAATCAGAATCGAGTATTCAACTAAGCCATGTAATAATGTTTTTTAACGGACGTTGTCTGATTATATAATCATATGCGCGGGCCGCTAGTGTCTGTTGATCTCCAGATTAACAGCAGCATGAGTATAACCTGCCGAAAGTGCCGATGCTCCATGGTGGAGGCTCCGCTAGAAATTGCCGGGATTGCGTTTTCACCCCCTTAATGTCTGACCAATGGTTGAACAGCATTTCCGAGCACATGACTTGTGTTTAAAGTGTATAGTCCGTTTGAGTTTTGCCTGTGTGAACGCAAACCGAACCTTCTGAAAAATGAAACAATGTAACAAACTGTCGTCTGGTGCGCACCAGAGAGCGGACTATGAGGTGTGAATGCACCCTAAGTCAATGTAATGTCCCCTGAAGTGATGTATACATGGTATGTATGTGTGTGTGTGTGTGTGTGTGTGTGTGTGTGTGTGTGTGTGTGTGTGTGTGTGTGTGTGTGTGTGTGTGTGTGTGATCCCACCTTCAAGATAGTTTCTCTGTAATGTTGTTGAACTCCTACCTTCTGTAGTGTAAGTAAAGTTCCTGCACGTTATAATAAAGACAGTACTTGAGTTACAGTTAATTAGCACATGTTAGCGTTATTGTGTTGTGATGTAGAAAATGTCCTCCAACTATCAGATCAGTTTCCGTCTAGTTACTAAGGTAACCTTAACCTCAGACAAACCCTCCTCCAGACAGAGCATCCCATCAGGACGTGTGTGAAGTTGTGTAACCCTCGTCCCTCACAGTGTGTGTGTACAGCGCCTCAGGGCATGGATAGCTGTGTTGGGTGGAGACTCTCTCTGACTGATCAATGCTTTCCCTTTTTGTAATACCTGAGCCGCACCTCGCCCAGTCAGGGAGGGGCCACGACACTCAGCTGTACCTCAGCGCTGACACACACACCAACACACACGCATAACTACCAGTAAAGAGGCACAATAGTAAAGATAAAAGCCCTCACTTCCAGCTCGGAGGGCCAGTCCCATCTTGTTCGCTCTGCGTCATCACGTTGCTCCGAGCAGCACATTTAGTAACATAATAATACTTAACACCGATATGATTATGATATTACCAATTGGTATTTTGAATTCTTGAAGTGAACCATTTGTTTGCCTCCACGTTATGAAAGGAATCCAGAATGAGAGAAAAATCTTGATGAATTCAAATAAATGGGGTTGCGTTTGAAAACAGCCAAACTCTCACACACTTTGTATATTACAGGTATCATGTACCCCTCCTATTCCCGCATACTCTTATCCTTTCCAATGTGTTTCTAACACACTTTTGTTTTAGTAATATTCTTAATGTGGGACTATTACTTAAAAAGTATTTTTAATGTGTTTGTACCATAATAACATGTACAGTTGGCAATATCTAAATGCAAACAGTTGCTTGCACACTGTTTGGTGACGGACCTCAGTGCCAGAAGCCACACACCTTGGGGACAGCCTCCACATGAACTCCCTTTTAACCCACACATGTCAAGTGTCTAAGCCTCTGAGCTAGCTGAGGAGAGGTGGTGGTCAACACGACATGAACACAGCCAAGTGTGTAAGACTGTAATCCTCTCATGTCATTAAAAAAAGATTCACTGTTTTTTTTATAAGAAAAAAAAATACTGATTATAATTCAATGCTTATTTCCTGCTTATAACGACAATGTTTATTTTATGCTTTCAAGCTTGAATCATATTGACTCATAAAATACAAACACATGAAGTGTCGCGGTAATACTCACCTTAGAAAGACCTTTCCTCAGTTCGCTTTGTGTTGTGTTTCTAGAAATCATTTTCAAATTGTATCAAGGTTTTGTGATTTGTATTTTATAATTAATTTCATGTTCACTAGTCACGTTCCACAGGTGTCACAAATGGACCTTGCTCCAGACGTACTAGTACTGTACTGTAGCATATGATTTCCGAATCAATAATTTTTCAAATTATGAATTATTTTTTGTTTTTCTTTATTTTTTTTGTCATACATTTCTTTCCTCCTGGTCTCTTGTGGTATTGCGCCCCCCACTGTCATGCATCCGCGCTCCCCACTGTCATGCATCCGCGCCCCCCACTGTCATGCATCCGCGCCCTCCACTGTCATGCATCCGCGCCCCCACTGTCATGCATCCGCGCCCCCCACTGTCATGCATCCGCGCCCCCCACTGTCATGCATCCGCGCCCCCCACTTTGAGAAACACTGCACTAATTAGAAGAACGCGGGCTTAAACAGCAATATACAGACGAATCAGATGACTAAACATGATCTTAGAATATATTTTAACATATATATTTTTTGCATATTTTGGGAATTATTATTTGCATTACTTTCTGCTGACACTAGGTGGGGCTGTGCCTGCCCCTAATGACGAGTCGCCACTGTACATACACAAATATTACAATGCAGTTCAGTGGGAAAGCGCGTTGATACTGATGTTTGTTTGTTTTGTGATTCTTAGAGGAGGATGAAGTGTTGTCCATGTGACTCCACCAACCCAAACGCTCGGCTGGCCCACACTGTCCGGGACGTCCTGTCCACCGCCGAACCGCAGAGATGGTGGCAGTCCAAGAAAGGTGGGCACAGAAAGAAAGAAAGAGATAAAGAAAGGAAAATAGTGCTGTCCTTGGCTGTTGGAAACCAAACGTCATGAAATCTATCTGAAACATGTATTTGAGTATTACAGTATTTCTCTGTGAACATGTGTGCTGCTGTGCTGTGCTTCCTGTAGAGGTGACCCCGGTGACCCTCCAGCTGGACCTGGGCAATCTGTTCCAGCTGGACCACCTGCAGCTCAGCTTTAAGGTATGCTGGATCACATCAACACAAAGAAACACACTCCCTTCTGGTGTTTGATGGATGTTTAAATCTTCTTTGATGGTATTGTATCTTTGCGTCACAGAGCACTTGTCTTTCTCTGCAGGGTCCTCGTCCCAATGCCTTTGTTATAGAGAGGACTCTGGATGACGGCAGGGGGTGGCAGCCCGCCCTGTACCTGGCTACAGACTGTGCAACATCTTTTCCTGGCATCCCCACAGCAACCCCTCTGACTCTGGAACACACATACTGCTACACACTGCCCCCTACTGGATCAAGCCCATACCAAGATCACACCGTAAGGCTTTACCTTTTCAAGGCTCATTTCTCTAAATGTTTAGTTTCTGTCAGATTTTAAAATAAGATCTAACATTGTTTAAATGTGTATTGTTATTCAATTGAAGAACTGTGATGTCCTCAGCATAAGAATACCTTGTTTCAGTGTCTTCCTTTGTTGCTGCTCCACAAGCAGCCAAATTCAGTTTAAGGTGTTTTGCTCTCTTTAGAAAATATCTAGGTAGGTTTTAAGGCAAAAAATCAATAAACACTTTGTGATTTGAGTGTGATTTGAGGGGTTAAATTAACTGTATTATTACAAATAAACACCTTTTAATTCCTGCAGTTTTGTGTAATTGTGGAAGAAATGTGTAATTGATTTAGCTTGAACTGGTAAATGTGATGTTTGAGTACACACGCAGTTCAACCCGTTAAGGCCTCGGCAGGAATGCATTCGCAAAGAAAGAAAAAAACATTGTGTTGTGAAATAAGAGCAAATCACACTGTGAAGGAAAACAATGATGTTGCATAAATTAAAATGACATTTAAATGTCTCTTCTCCAGATCCAATACAGCCCTTTGCGTCAGTATGCCTATGTTCCAGCTTCCAAAAGCCAAAAGATTGAAGGTGAGTCTCTCAATTGTCTGTCACGAATGAGGTCACTGGGTCACAGGGTGCTGACCTGCTCTCTCCCCCTCAGACGTGTCGGGGGTGACGGGGCTGAGGGTGAGGCTCACGGAGCTGGGCGATGTCCCCCGGCTGCCAGGCAGAGCGCTCAGCAGGTTCTACGCCCTGAAGGAGATGAGGGTGGTGGGCAGCTGCATGTGCCACGGACACGCCAACCGGTGCCTGCCAGAGGCCCACAGCAGCCCGCAGCCCAGCAGCATACAGGTGTGTGGGGGGGTTAGAGGAAGGGGGGGTTTGAGGAAGGGGGGGTTTGAGGAGGGGGGGGTTAGAGGAGGGGGGGTTAGAGGAGGGGGGGTTTGAGGAAGGGGGGGTTAGAGGAGGGGGCTCATGGAGTTGCTGGGAGGCAAATGTTTTTCTTACAGCTTATTCCTGCTTTTGGTTTATTTCACAAAAAGTGAAACGTTGACTTTAATTGAATGTATTATGTCAGATTTCACATAAGTGTATAACTGGTTAGTTGAGTGCAAACATAATAAGTTGCACTTAATGTTTTTACTTTACTTTACCGTATTCTCAGAACTAAGACGTGTTCATTGTTATTGTGTTTGCTGCAGTGATCCGTTCTCTGTGTGTCTGCAGGTGAGTCCTCAGTGTGACTGCCAGCACCACACAGCAGGTGTGAACTGTGAGCGCTGTGAAGACCTCTACAACGACCGTCCCTGGAGCCCCGCAGAGGAGGGGGACGCACACGCCTGCCAGCGTAAGACCTGCTTCAGCTCCTCTAAACAAGCCGTAGTGAGCCCTTAGTGGAAGAAGTCACTTTACTTAAGGCCACAGTCTCGCAGTGGTGTAAAGTAACTAAGTACATTGACTCAAGTACACTTCTTATGTACAATTGCTGGTACTTGTACTTTGTTCTTCTACTCCACTACAGCTCAGAGGTACATGGTGTACTTCTACTCCACTACATGTATTAATACCTTTAGTTACTTCTCAGATCTGGATGAATGATGTGAAATATAACCAAGTGTTGAATCAGACTTTAGTTCCACCTGGAGTAAATCCACCAGCTACCCTGCAGTCTACAAAGTACTTCAGACTAGCTGCACCTTCACCAGCTTTGAGAACACTTTCATGATCAATCTTTATAAAACATACAGCTCTGGAGAAGAATGAAGAGAAGACTGCACATTGTTCTTAAATCTCAATCTCTACAAAGGGCAGCCATTGTAACAGAGTATTCCTGCACTGTGGTATTTCTACTTACTTTTACTTGAGAACAAGATCTGAGTACTTCTTCCACCTCTGCAGTTTGGGTGAGGCCATTTCCTGTATGTATCACTGCTAACCTTGTGGGTTGATGTCGGCCTTCCCTGGTGTCCAGCTCTGTCACGTGGAGGCTGAAAACAGGAGATCTGATTTGTACAAGTCAGCATTAAAACATTCACACAGAGGCAGAGGCTGCCTGCCACTCAGAGTGCTCCTGCTCATGAGACGAGCCCACCCACACACTGCATGTGGGGTCAGTGGATTGGACATGTGGCCTGCAGTGGCTGGGGATCAAACATCAACAGTTACCTAATTATTACGGTTGTGTTCTCCTCAGGCTGTGAATGTAACAGCCACGCTCAGCGCTGCCGCTTCGACCCGGCGGTGTACGAGGCCAGCGGGTGGAAGAGTGGAGGTGTGTGTGAGGGATGTCTGCACCACACCACAGGGCCAAAGTGCGACCAGTGTGCCCCAGGCTACCAGCCCAACCCCCGCAGCCACGTGGACCGCCCTGATGCCTGCCTGCGTGAGTGGATCCTCAGTGGGGTGGAAACACAAAACAAATGTTACAATGGCATGCGTGTTTGAACTGAGAATGCGAAATGTGCAAAATATTGTCTTGTATAACATCGTTGTGTTGTTGCTGCAGGCTGTGTGTGCAGTGCGGAGGGGACGGTGAACGGGGGCCGGTGTGACGACAGCACAGGTCTGTGTCAGTGTAAGGTGAATGTTGAAGGGCCCCGCTGTGACCGCTGCAGGAGAGGCTACTACGGCCTGAGCCCCTCCAGCCCTCTGGGCTGCTCCAGTGAGTACTACATACTGAGAATACACTGTATATCACTTTGTTTCAGCAGTACTAGCTTAGCCTGGTCCGAGGAAGGGGCTCAGGGCACGCTGCTGAACACATAACCCCCAGGTATCAGACGTGTCTCTTCTTTAGCTTCCATGTGAACCTTCATTGCCCTGTCACGGTCCCTGCAGTGGACCGCTCGCTCTGAAGTGTGTGTCCTAACGGCTCCTTCTGTGCAGAGTGTTCCTGCTCCGTGGACGGCTCTCTGACAGAGGTGTGTGACCCGATCACCGGCCAGTGTCCGTGTCGTCCTCACTTCCACGGCCTGACCTGTGAAGTGTGCTCTAAAGGTTACTGGAAACCCTCTCTGTCCGGACGCTGCACCCCCTGCAACTGTGACCCCACCAGGTCCTACAGCGACACATGTGACCAGGTACCACCTTTGACCCCAAAGAGCAATAGAACACTAAAATACCAGCACAAATGAGATTCAATAAGTTTCCCTTAGTCCCTTAATCCCTTAATCCCTTAATCGTTCCCAAATGATTGTTTCACGAAACATTGACTCTAATTAAATGTATTACGTCAACAGGTTCCACATAATTGTACTAGGTTAGTTGAAAGCAATAGTAAACCTATTCTTTTTTTATTTAAACTTAATATTATTGCTTTCTAATTGTTTTAACTAACCTAAAACAATTGAGTATGATTTGTTGACATAATTTCTTTAGTTAAGTCAACGTCTCTTTTAGTGTATCAGTGAATATCCACTGACAATGTGACGACACCTCAAACAGCTCTGTGTCCTCCCGTCCAGGTGAGCGGTCAGTGCCAGTGCAGACCGGGCTTCGGAGGCCGAGGATGCACCGAGTGCCCCGACAACACGTACGGAGACGCTCTCATCGGCTGCAAGCGTGAGCTCTCTCTCATTACTCCCAGTGGCGATCCTAGAGTATGTGGGGGCCCTAGGCAAACATTCACTGGGGGCCCCTCGAACCAGCTTTTCATCACCACCCCCATCGACAACTAAACTTAAGGCAATGAAACTTAAGATAAGAAGCAGCATTTTACGGCACGCTATGCATGGGGCCGCCTTGAGGGGGATTCCCGACATGTCTTGCAGTGAATTAAAGGGTGTTTCATGTTGTCGTTGCTGTGGACCTTCTTAATCTACCTTCTTTGGGGGCCCCCTTCTGGTCTGGGGCCCTAAGCAGTTGCCTGCCTTGCCTGTTCGCAAGGTGCGCCCCTGATTACTCCTTTTGTGGTTCCTAAACCATTTGTTGGAGTCATGGAATGTCATTACTCCATTGGAGATTAGTTTTCTGTCTCGGTTAAGGTACAAGTGTATCTTATTCAGTGCATGTTGGATTCACATTTAAGAAAGGTTCAGAATCAGGTTTACTGTCAAGTAAGTTTCCACATAGCAGGGATTTGCCTAGGTGTAGATGGTGCATACATAAACACAGTTAAAGAAGATACATTGTAAGAAAACAACCCAAAAAAAAAAAACTTTAATAAAGAAACTATTATAACATAAAAATATAGAGAAGTATTTACATGAAATATTGATAAACCAAAAACAAAGGATAACAAATATAGTATAATATGACAAAATACTCAGAATAATAAAATACATTAATTATGTGCATTGTTACAAAACTTGGAAAGCTGTGCAGATATTAAAAGAGGTAGCTTGGTATAGAAATGTGAAATACATTCGAAGGGTTGCGCAGGACTGACAGCACTTAATTGAAATAAATAATAACAAGATATTGTCCACTTACAGATCCCGTGTTTAGCACAGGCTAATCTGCTCTCAGTTGTGTTTCTGTACCACATTACAGTCCCAGGTCCATTCTTAATGCTTATTTCAAGACATGAACCGAGGCTGCTGTGGTGGGGTGTACAGGGGGGCTTCATTCCAATTGAAGCAGGCCTCTTCAAGGCTACTATATCTGTAATCATTGTGTCTAGCGATTCATGTCAAAATATATTTGGACATTTACGTGGAAAATGCATTATAACAACATGTACAAGTGTGGTCAGTGTGTAGTGATATCTGTCTTGTTGTGAAATGATAAAAATGTATACAAAAATATATAATAATTAAAATGTGTATTTATATTTATTATATATGTAGATCATTTTCAGGTGTAGTATTGTGCCTCTCGTGTTAATGACTGAGGTATTGGAGTTTTATATTATTACAGTATACAACTTTATTAAACTGTGTGGGCCCATGAGGGTCCCCGTAGTGTGTATTATGGTCTTGTAATGGTCTCTTCCTCCGCAGCGTGTCGGTGCGGTGCTGAAGGAACACTTCCAGAGGTTTGTGATAAGCAGACCGGAGTGTGTCTGTGCCGGCCGGGCGTCACGGGGTCCCGCTGCGACTCCTGCAGTCGGGGACACTGCGACTCCTTCCCGGGCTGCACCACATGTCCCTCCTGCTTCTTCACGCTGGACGCCCAGAGACAGAACCTGAGCTCAGCCCTGGGGAGACTCTCCCCCAGCATCCCTACCCGTCCTGGAGGTTCTGGTGATCTTGGAAACTTTGGACCTCGCATCCGGGTCCTGGAGAACAGCCTGAACCTGATCCGGGGATCCATCTTTCTTCCACTCAACACCACCACACAGATCGACGAAGCTCTGTCCAAGCTGGACAAGCTCAGGTGAGGCTCCACAGAGGAAACATGGGAACCCGCTAACTTCTGGGTTTGTGTCTAACTGGTGCCTCATGTTGTCTTGCAGGGACCAGGTGGACAGGGTTAACAATGAGCTGTCACCCACGGAAAGACCTCCTGCTCTGGGCTCGGAGCTGGACAGACTGCAGGCTCTGCTGGACAGTCTCACGCTGCAGTACAAAGCCAAGAAAGATGCAAAGGACAACTCCGTCAGTCAAAACAATTCCGGTCAGAAACGAGGACACACCATCAGCGCTACACACTACACCTAGCGACAGATCATTGTTTGTGTGCATGATATAACCCTCCTGTTGTGTCCGGGTCACATCTGACTGATTTCAGCATTCAGTCAATCATAGATATTGTGTTTGTCATCGGAGCCTGATGACATCCTCCACAGTGGGCATTTAAACCACTTCATTACATTATGATGGGTTAGTAAACTATGTTCCCGGTTAAAATGACCGCCATAGGAAATGAATGGGTAACCCCAGATGATGTTCTTCAGATAGTACAATTTGATATCATTTACATTTTGGAATACATTATTCTATTCTTTGTATATGTACTGCAGCTATTCATGTAAACCATTGGTCTGAGACATTCTCTACAGATTAAAAGGGTGTTAAATAACATTTAGTAGGTTTTTATGTTAATATAAGAGCAGTTCCAACAGACCAGAACACCAACGTTAGAACAAAACAGGAGGGTAAATAGAATCTCTCTTATGTGGCTCTGATCAAAAATAACCATTTCCACCATTTCTCTCAAAAAGACGTTCTTAATGGGACGTCGTAGAATTGACTTGTGTTTTGTTTAACTGTCCCATTAGGAGCTTTTTCTACCATCAAGAACGCCTACAATGAGTCTACCGATGCAGCTCAGAAGGTGGATGACAGCAAAGCCCCAGTGGAGGAATCAGCTGATCTCAGAAAAGAGACCAATGACATCCGCGACCAAATACAGCCCGCCAACACCAGAGACATAGCCTCCCGACCGGACCTCACTCCTGCTGCCAGACAGGTGAGTGCCAGCCTCAGGCAGGGGGACGGATACAGTGTGCTTTGTGGCACCATCAGTGTTGGAAGAAGTACCGTACTTTTGGGACTATAAAGCGCACCTGCATATCAGCCGCAGCAGCTAAATTGTCCGTCTGTCTTGCTCTCGTTCTGTCTCTCGGTTCCACTTTTACTTTGGCGCACTACCTGTCTCGCTCTTTTCCGGCCTCCAGCTTTTCCCGCTGGAGGCCGCCGCTTAGAGGAGGCGGGCGCGGACCGGTCCTAGAACCCATGGAGTTACAGGTGGTTAATTTTACCTGTAAAACCCATAGATTTAGGAGGTTCCCTAGTGGCCGTTAGCTGTACAACAAAAATGGGGGGAAAAGTCGCGGCTTATAGTCCGAAAAGTACGGTACTCAGATTTGAACAATACTACATTCAAAAAGTACAAAAGTATCGGCATCAAAATATGCCAGTACCAAAAGTAAAAGTACTACTTTGCATGATAGCCCATTTTAGAATCTTATATATATTGAGTTTCTGGGTTACTATTATGATTATTGATTTATTTCTGTAACAACTGGTATGTGATGTAGAGCTAATTTAAATAACTGTATGGATATCTTTAACAAGAATATATATCAGTTTATTTAATAAGATTTCTTATTAGCTAATAATCTAAACCTAACTAGAAACAAAAGCTGTCAATAAATGTGGTGAAGCAAGAAGTATAATATTGGCTTGTAAAATGGAGTGGAGGTAAAAAGTAGCATAAACTGAAAATACTAAAGTACAAGTAACTCAGAATTGTACTTAAGTACCACTTAATACTAATAGTAATTCTACTTTGTTACTATCCATCACTGAGCATTATCAAAACTACAGCTTTGAAGATACTGGTTGATTACTTTTGCATTCATTGAGAATTGTTGCAACACCTGCTGTTTGATGGCTGTTTCCTGCAATGAGACATGGCTCCTATATTCTCAGGTATGTGGCAGTGTCCGCTCAGAGCCCTGCACCCCTCTGAAGTGTGAGGGTGAAGACTTGTGTCCTCCGGAGGGAACCCCACCTTGTAAAAAGGGCGAAAAGTGTGTGGGCGCCCTGCCGCTCAGCAAGAGGGCCGACGCTGATGTGAAGGATGTGAAGGAGCGACTGGACCGGCTCTCTGGGAAGATCACCGACGCTGCAGAGAAGGTTCACACTCACTCCAACACCTCTGCTCCGGTTTGGTTCTATAGGCATTGTGTAACACAACATCAATCCATTACAGCTCCAGGATGCACAGGAGAACACCAATCAGGTGAGACTGACTGCAGAGAAGCTGTCCAATCAGATGAAGCAGGCCAGAGAAGGTCTAGAAGACGACTTGAAGGAGACACGTGACGTTGTGAAAGATCTCAAGGATTTCCTATCAGGTAAACATTGTTGTGGTGCAGAATGTAGCGCGGGGGGGCGGCTGGTGCCCCACCGCATACATCTGACCCCTCCCCTGGTATAGGGAAGGAAGGTTCCAGGTTCAGGTTATTCCTTTGTTCCCATTGGGAGATGCAAGACAAGGGTCCGTTATGACACACGTTTTAAAACAACACAGACACATCTCTAACAAAGTACATCCTGCTCCGTCACATCGAAAAGCATTTAACAACCACTTGTACAAACGTGAGCATTCCAAACATATAATAAATAAATAAGCATTGCTTCCATAGCGCCCGACTGACACACTTCATTGGTGCGAAGGCTGCTGCTTATTCTACACTTAGCTCCAACATCGAGCTGGACAGCCGCTGCCACTGCCGGAGGCTCAGGCTCCCCTGTTCCAGTACTAATTGGCAAGTTGTTTCTGTTGTTCTCTGTGCAGACCCTTCCTCCAACCTGACCCACATCCAGGAGGTGAGCGACTGGATCCTGAAAGCCAAATTACCTCTGAACCTGGAGGCTCTGAAGAGGAAGCTCAAGGAGCTGAAGGACCTGGCCGCCAACCTGCCCGACAGCACGGCCGTGCTGAAGGAGGCGGAGCCACAGCTGGAGACAGCCAGGAAACTGCTGCAGGAAGCCAAGGACGCCAGGTGGGCTTCAACCTTCAGGAGCACACTGCTTCAGTCTGTTTAATAAAATATACGTATAAAAAGGCCAAGGGGGGAAAACTACAGATTTGAGCCTAACTGAATAATGCAATTATTATCAAGGACATCTAGTGTTACATCACAGAATGTATATCATTAAACAGGTTGAAAACATCAATCAAGATGTTGACGTTTTTAAACCACGATACATTATAGATGTGAGGGAAAGTTCTGCAGCCGTGGAGTCAGGACTCAGAGAGACACGAGGAGAGCTGGAGCTTTCATGTCAAACAATGGTAGTTTATTACAAGGATACGGCCGGAGAACTCACATCACAAGTCGCAGCAGCAGAAGGTTCTGACTGCACGCTGGGTTGCCATGTCAACTCTGCCGCGCCTGTCTCTCGATGGACCTTTTAACTAGTTTACAGAGAGCTAATGAGCATGCTGGGGAGAGACTAAACAGCTGGGCACCCTGCATCCTTTGCGTCTGACCCTTAATGGCCTCGAAGCCAGTGTTCCCACAGCCGTAAACTCCCTATCAGGCCATAAAACATGACACTAAGTGCTGGAGCACGTTCCTTAAAGCTGGCGTCACGGACAGGATTAGTTATTAACGTCTTAATAACGTTATTAATTATTCTCTAACAATAGATCTAGTATTTTCAAGTCGAATGTTGTAAGATTGTCCTTTCTTCCTAGCACCACATCTGTTCTAGTTACGCTGAGTTGAGGATAACAAATCCACATTCCAACATGGCACACACAGGTCTTATTATCCTAAGACTGAGATCATTAACATTTAAGACGTCGAAAGTTGCCCCTATCGTTTTTATTAAGAATACAATTTAAATCCAAATGTAGAAATACCGGGCCCTCCTTCCTCTCCTCCCGAGGATGCTCTGCTGTGTCTTTTTGTGATGGTTTACGTCAGGTTGATGTGAAAGTGCTCTCTCTGACTACAGGGACACGGCACTAGGAGTGAAGGACGGTGTGGATAACTTGCTAGGAGGCATCGTCTCGGAGGAGGGCTCCCTCGCTGACCTGGATGTCAAACTGCAGAACAGCATGGATCTCATCGAGAACCTGAGCGACAGCCTTAACAAGGTAGGACACATGAACGTAGCTGACGCTGGGCACGTTCATCCAGAGAAAGGATGACTGAGCGTTCTGGTTCTCTTCATGCAGACCAGAGAGCAGCTGACCCCGGCGGAGAAGACTCTGGAGGATGTGTCAGAACTGATCACGCCGATGAAGCCTCAGCTGGACGAGCTCAAAGAGCTGCTGAAGAACGGGGGCCAGCTGGCGGAGGACGCACAGGACGACGCAGAGAAGGCTCAAGACGAGGCAGATGCTGCTGAAGAGGTGGGGGCCTGCTCTGCCTGTTCTAAAATAACCCTTTAAGTTAACAAGAGGACGTGGAACCGTCTGGGGATGAGGTTACAGCTGGTGGTGCTCTTCATTCTACTAAACCCAAGTGTCTCCAATACTTGGTCACACCACTGGAAGAGCAAGAGTCCTCAGCTCCTATTCTTGGGTCAAAGTAACAATGCCACTGTACAAACGATAATATATGTTATCGCCGGATTCCAATGAATGATCTATTAACTTTACAACACAATTTACAGCTGATATTTTACATGACATTACATGTTTGTAATAAGATGTTGTCCCTGCAAAGCAGCCTCACTGATATTGTCAAATAAATGTAGCGGAGTAAAAAGTAGAATGTTTATTTTCCAAATTGTAGTGGAGTAGAAGTATGAAGTAGCAGGAAAAGGAAATACTCAATTTAAATATAAGTACCTCATATATGTACAGTACATGAGTAAAGGTACAAAGTGACTTTCCACCAATGAGTACTATACATCCTGAAAGGAGCTGAAACGGGTGTTTGTCTGCGGTCGGAGTACGTCGTTAAGACATTTAGGAACGCTGTTGATGCTGCTGGGATTGTTGGAGAATTCAAATGTGTGTGTTTCTGTGTGTGTGTTTGTAGGACCTGGTGCCTTTGGAGGAGAAGCTGCAGCAGCTGAAGGACAAGGCTGCGGCCAAGGGCCCGGAGGGGGGGGCGGGGCCCCTGGGGGACAGGCTGGCCAAGTTAAAGCAGGACGCTGGAGACCTGGCCAACAGCACCGACACCATGACCGAGGCTCTGGAAGGTACTGGAGAGAGCTGGACATTAACACGTACATTTACTCAAGTACCTTGCTAAAGTACACTGAAAACACTTCAATTAAATGTTTAATGTCAACACATTTCACATAACTGTATTAGGTTACATACTTGTACTTTACTTGAGCATTTCTATTTAATGACACTTTATTCTTCTACCCGACTCCATTTTGGAAGCAAAGATTGTACTTTCACTCCACTACATGTATTTAACACTAATAGTAACTATTTACTTTTAACATATTAAAACATGTGATTTGCTTATATGATATGATGCAGTACCAATATACAAACATTCAAACCAGTATTTTAATTGTACATATCTTAAAGTGGCTTCACATTGACAAACGACAACGTTAAAGGCCCTGATATGTATTAGTTAGTGATAAAAACAGGATATTAAATATGATATCAAAAATAGACTTTTACTTTTGATACTGTAAGTACCGGTACATATTGTTTCTGTGCTTCTACCGAAGTACCATTTCGCACATCTACTTGTAACGGAGTATTTTAGGACCATAGTATTTCTACGTTTACTCAAGTAAATCTGAGTACTTCTTTCACCTCTGGTAATGCAGCAAGTGAGTGGTTCAACTTTTACTTTCATTAACCTTTTAGTAATGTTAGTCACTCTCCAATAAGAACACTATGAATAAGTCTTGCTGTCTGCTGGGGGAGGGTTTGAAAGCGGGTGAACGTGAGACGCTCGATAAAGACCCGAACTCTCCCCTCTGACTCTCAGAGGTTATACGTAATGACTGATCCACATGCAGGTTGTCCCCAAGTCTCACTTGTGGCCTTCTGGATATTGCCAGAAATAAACATATTTGTACTTTTTTCATTTGATGCTACTTTATACTTCCACTGCACACAAACGTTTCGAACCAAATGTCCTTCTCTATCCTGTAAAGATCCACTACATTCATCTGAACACTCGTAGTTACTGGTTACATGAAAAGAACATGATATGATGATATGGTACGATACTGTGCTGTACTACTAATCTACGCAGTATTTCATTTATCTGGACTTGGTGCACATTGACAAAGTACAGTACATGTTTAAAAACAGGATAACATAACCATAATTATATGATACTGTGAAAAGATCCACTTTTCATAACGAGTTACTTTTGAAACTAGAATTACACTTTTATTATTCAGAATTAATTATTAGAGAACAGGTGACGACAAAAACATTGTCCCATATACAGACACTTTGTACAAAGCAAGGCAGGCAAAGACACAATACCAAGGGAGACAGTAGTATTTGTCCTTTGACTTAAGTAGTTCCTGCAGTGTCTGATCACGCCCTCAGTCCCTTCCTCTGCTCTCTTGTGTTCAGGTAAAGCCGAGTCCCTCAGGCTGCTGCAGGGCGAGGTCCTACAGAAGTCCTCACAGCTGGAAGGGCTGGATGTCACGCTTAAAGATCTTTTGGAAAAGCTTCGTCAGAAATCTGACATCTGCCATGGCTGAGAGGCCCCCAGGAGCCCCACTTCATACCCCCCCCCCCCACACACTGCTTCTACTGTCAGAAAGAAAACTGTCACTTCTGTCCTTTTGAACATTGCTATAACTCCTGTCTGTAACAGTATACCTCTTCTCTGGCAGTTCAATGAATTGTGGGAAATGTAGGACGTCACTATCTGGAGTTGAATGTGATAGAAGGAGGGGGCAGACAGAGGGTTCAGGAAGACACAGCCGAGCACTCTTTATCCTAACTCTATTGAACATTAAAGACCACTGTAAGTAACACAGGGAGGGTTCATTTATTTAACTCAGAATGTGTGTAAATACTTTTAAAAGTACCAGTAGTATGACATTATGTAGGTGCATTTCAATATTTGGTCAAACACATTGTGATATTTTGAGTCCATCAGTTTCATTTGAAAAGAAAACACAGCTTCGTTTGTATGAGAGCTAAGAGCAAACCCAAGAGGATTTATAAACACAAATACATTGATTGGTCAGCAGCAATACTCTCCACTGTGAACATTGCACCACAACTATTGTATTTGAATAATACAAAACGTAAAAAGGGTGGATGTTAACTTATTTATTCTTTGTATTGCATCTGTAGTATTTAAATAAAGGTTTGTATGACTTTGATGCATGCGTTGGAGCTTCATGGGAGATGTCAGCATGGTACTAGATACAAGTACTACATCAATCAATCAATGTTTATTTATATAGCCCAATATCACAAATGTTACATTTGTCTCAGTGGACTTCACAGTGTGTACAGAATATCAGTATGACAATACGACACCCTCTGTCCTCAGACCCTCTGTCCTTAGACCCTCTGTCCTTAGACCCTCTGTCCTTAGACCCTCTGTCCTCAGACCCTCACATCGTACAAGGAAACACTTCCGAAGAAAACCCAGTTAATTGACGTACCTATACATACCTATAGAATGTCACTACATGTGTTCCTTTAGAATACTGCATGACATCACTAGTGGTGATAGATACTTCCTCCAGAGTGTGGCACTTGATGAGTTCAGTTGTGTAACAAGACAGCAGATCATTCACATATGACTGAAATCAAAGTTTCATCTCATAAATAAAATAAACCATCTTTTTGTAAAATGGAAATGAGAATTATAATCCAGCATGAATTGAACATAACAACACTTTCCCTAAAATCTCCTTTGAAATGTTTAAAAGTTAACTCGTCAATTCTCCAATGGTGAATATACATTAGGAATATTAGAGAAGATACAGAGCACGCAGACAATGGCTCTGAAGTTTCAGTTTATAAAAATACGCTGTTACATTTCATAGCAGCCACGTCCGTCCAACAGAACCCGTAATACGTGGCATATCTCACATGAACCTTTTCCAAACAAGTACATGTTGATGGTATTTAGTGACATATTTACAGTTAAATACAGAAAGGTCAATCCAATCAGCGGAACACAAATTGTATGAATTCTAAATGATGAGTTCCTGTTTCTGTTCCTTCTCATGATAAACAGGCCTTGCTTGTGAAAGTGTTTTACAGTGCAGATACTCCATGTGTGTGCACCGCAGCAGAGGGAAGCTGAGTGTCACACCTTCATACCACGAAACGAGTGCCTTCAATTCTAACAACAAAAACACATTTTTGAAAATGAGTTATTAATATGAAGAAGTTGGTTTTAAAGAGTCATTTAACTAACATCTATATTCTGAACACGAGCGGTTTCTCTTTACCTGCATGGGATTCATCTGGGTTAGGCAGCCAATCACATGACAGAACACACTCCAGACTGAATGGACGGCTTCTTCCTCTGAGACACTTTGTCCACACTGCAACACACCATAATAATCATAGACGATATGTCACTGTTCAAACCTAGACCCCGGACACAAATACAGCTACTGCAATATCACCATGTGTCTGGCTCTGGAACAGCTCCCACCTCTTGGAGGGCCTGAAAGCAGCGTCAGTCTCCGAGAGGAAGTCTTTGCTCTCTCTGGACTCCTCAGCACTGCTGCAGGACGGACTGCTGGCCCCCGGGACCAGGTTCCCGTTCGGGTCCAGGGCCTCAGGGCTGCAGGGATGTAGGGGGAGGGGCTCGGAAAGGGACGACTGCAGTTTCTTCATGTGCTGAACCACTGAGACTGCGTGGAAGGCTTGCTGTGGGAAAGGTGAAATACAAAGAGAGAGTTACACCGCTGCTACGTATGCCATGACACGTGTCTGTAAGTCAGGACAGCCGGACAGGCAGGAGCTCCATCAAGCCGTGTAGGAGTGGATACACAGACTATACGGAGATGCTGTTTGAGAAACCAATGCGATTTTGGAAAATTGCACAACAAATCTATTCTCGTAGACCTCAACAATGGAACTATGATCAGTAGAAATGGCCATGCCACGGGACCTTTAAGCTAAAAGATGACATCGTAAGCTTTATTTATAAATAGAAGTGTGACTCACCTTCCATTTGGATTTGCTAAAGCTTCTCTCCATCTGCTCACACACAGACTGAGAAATGTCCACGTCTTTAGCTGTGTTTTCAGCAATCCTGCAATCAAGTCAATGACATTAGATCATCTGTGTGTGCGTGCGTGCGTGCGTGCGTGCGTGCGTGTCAGTCAGACAGAGAGGACTCACCATGGGTGTCTGAGTGCCTGCTCGGTGAGGAAGCGTCTTGTGGGGTTTTTATGCATCATATTCCTGATGAAGTCTTTGGCTGTTGAGACATGGAATGTCATCTGTTAGTTGACGATATATAGAAAAAGTACTCCTGCTGTTAGCATAGAAATATACCCATTTGGTCACCTTCAATGTAATAATGTGTGAATCCTTTTCAATGTTACACACATTTTATACTGTTAGCGAAACACGGCAACAACTGAGCGCCGGGACTCAGACGTAAAGACAAAAAAAGAGACCCTTAAACCAGATAAAGGAAAAACCGAGAAAGTATGTCATGTGAAAAATAAAGCTGCGCTGAAATACAGTAAGCCCATCCACAGAAAGACTAATGCTTAGATGTTTGAGGAACATTGAGCCTTGAATAACTGGTATACATGTTTGTTCCGTTCTGTTCAACACAGCATATTAAGATTCGATAACAGAACTCCTTTTGATTCATTATACCATTGTATAGCTTTTAAACACATAACATGGTGTTTAATTTGACTTATCCAAGTTCATTAATACACTAATTATGTTGCACTGTCCCAGTGTTTCTGGACATTTTCATGTGTTGGTCTTCCTGTGGAGTGGAGGTATGTAACAGTCAGTGGCAGCACTGTGCTAATGCTTAAGCTACATAACAGGAAATAAAACGGCAGGGATCCAGTAATGCATTGGTTTTAAAATATCTATTTGCCTTTAACACCTCCTCTTCATCTTCATGTTCACTTTTCAAACATGTATTTCATTTTCTTTTTGCATTTCTATTCAGGTTTTTCTTTTTTTATTAGGTCCCATCGGAGGAAAATATTCGTTGTGGCCAAACGGCGGTACTACACTTTCGTATCAGTCGCTGGGCTCGGAAATACTTTTTCCCATTGACTAACATTGGGAAAGTATGTATGGAAGCCCATTTCCGCCACTTGAAAAAAATAAAATCCCCCATGAAAAGATATAATAAATCTCGAATCTCGTATCTCGAATGAGATAAAAAGTCATAATAATGAGATAAGAAAGTCGAAATAATGAGATAAAAAGTCATAATAATGAGATAAAAAGTCATAATTATGAGATAAAAAAGTCGAAATAATGAGATAAAAAGTCATAATAATGAGATAAGAAAGTCGAAATAATGAGATAAAAAGTCATAATAATGAGATAAAAAGTCATAATTATGAGATAAGAAAGTCGAAATAATGAGATAAAAAGTCATAATTATGAGATAAGAAGTGCGCATGTGCTGCAGTGGCGCTGTCTTTAAAGGTCCCTTCATCACCTTGCTGCTCTCCACCATGCAAACAGCATCTATCTAGTCCTAAATAAGGTAACTATTACAGGTGACTTTTGTAAATGTTAGATGTTACATATAGCCTATATTGCAGCTAAACTACAACAATGCAGTTCATAGCTTTGACATTACCCGTTATGAACTATAATATATATGCCTATAGTTTTGTGGTAACGCGCCACTAATGACAATAGTGTAGGCATACTGCTGCTGTGAGTTGCTCTAACTCTAACCCGTGAACGTTACCACAAAACTATAGGCATATATATTCTATTCATAACAGGTAATGTCAAAGCTATAAACTGCATTGTTGTAGTGTAGCTGCAATATAGGCTATATTTAACATCTAACATTTACAAAAGTCACCTGTAATAGTTACCTTATTTAGGACTAGATGCTAGGGATGTGCATCTCCATCACTGAGGCCGATGCGATGCGCATCTCGATACGTTGCCACGATACGATACATTAACGATACATTTGAAACACCAGGTGATACGATACGATACGATTCACCCCTGTTGCGATACAGTTCGATACGATTTGATTCAATATTATGCGATTCGGTGCGATACGATGCAACACAATGCAAAAATAATGATACTTCAATTTGGTACGACAGAGGATTTTTGTTTTATTCCTTATATGCAGCAAATCATACATTAACAAAAAAGTGCTTTACATATTTGGTACTGCACATCCCATCATGCCGTTTATTTTTTTAACTTTAAAAGCTCTCCAGAGTAGGATACAGTACAATTGTATAACACCTCACAGTTAAACAATGTAAGGATGCATTGCTCATGATTAACAATGTGCAAATAACAGCTACCATAGTGCAATGCCCATACAGCTGCCAGCCTGATGTGCTTAACACTCATCCATAGGCTGACTCACCAGTGAGCAGAAAGCAGTGGGTTCTATATGAACAATGAAGAATACAAATAACCTTTCACAAACAGGTATTTCATAACTGCTTACAGTGAGGAAGACATTTAAATTATTATTGACCGTCACAGGCTGCTGTAAACTAAACACCACTCTCTCTGACAGAACCCCTCACTGAGTGATTTAACTCATATGTCTAACTTTAAGGTTTCTCTTTTCAGCCGCAGACCCCATGTCGCCTCTTTATGTGCGTCGCTAAGTTCCTCGTACTACTTGTGTACTTTAAAGCGGCTCGGCATCGTTTACAATTTGCGAGCGATTTTTCAAGTTGACTGTAGTATATAGTGCCGCGCACATATACCATCAGGACGTTACTGATGGGGTGCGGCTGCGGAGTGATACTGTGTGTATGCAAGCCCGCATCTAGGACGGATCTATGTATCATGGCTGTAGACCTGTTGAGTAATAAAGATACCTCATACAAAGGTCTACGGATACCTTATTACTCTCCATGACCTGCGGTCAACTATATAGCATAAAGGATTATTACACCGTCTTTCTTGAACAATCCGAAGTGTTGCCAAACGTTTGATTTGTAGGTATTTTTCGGTGCGCTGTGTTTCTCTTTCTCCTCAACTTCCGTGTGTGTTGATAACTGAGACTCTCGGCCTCGGGCGAAGCAAATATCCAAATCAAAGATCGTCTCTGCTGAGCGTTGACGCAATCGATGCATCGCGAGTTCAACCCGGTTCAACCCAAACTGTAGCCGATGTGCACTCTTTCAACCGGTGCACTCGCATCTTGAACGTTTATGCCGATGCGAATCGGTGAATCTTAACATCTCTACTAGATGCCGTTTGCATGGTGGAGAGCAGCAAGGTGATGAAGGGACCTTTGAAGACAGCGCCACTGCAGCGCATGCGCACTTCTTGTCTCATAATTATGACTTTTTATCTCATAATTATGACTTTTTATCTCATTATTTCGACTTTCTTATCTCATAATTATGACTTTTTATCTCATTATTATGACTTTTTATCTCATAATTTCGACTTTTTTATCTCATTATTATGACTTTTTATCTCATAATTTCGACTTTCTTATCTCATAATTATGACTTTTTATCTCATTATTTCGACTTTTTTATCTCATAATTATGACTTTTTATCTCATTATTTCGACTTTTTTATCTCATAATTATGACTTTTCATGGGGATTTTATTTTTTTCAAGTGGCGGAAATGGGCTTCCATAGAAAAGAGACGTCTGTAAAGCGTTGGATAATTTTTTTTAAACTAAATAAACTACCCAGTATGAACATTTGTGCCCGGCACGTTCATGTGACGTGTTCAGTACTACATGAGTTTTACCTTTACCCATGGATGCACAATAAGAACGGATTTTATGATTATATGAATACTTTCATGACGTTTCTCTCTCTCAAAAGTTGGGCCATTTTGTCTTCATGCGCCAATGAGCAACTCTCATAGGAATGAACAAGGCCCCGCCTCCCACGCTGTATCCAGTTCTTATTATACATCCATGTGCGGACACACCAATCTGAGTAGGGCGACAGGACGCTCATCGACGGCCAGACATCTATTGACGGCCGAAATCGGCTTGGTGTGTCAGGACCTTGGCAGTCGAGTGATTTAGTAGATTAAGTCCAAGTAAAGTGTTTTGAATAAAAACTGATTAATCTTGCTCACTTGGGGGCAGCCAGCAAAACATGGACATATTATCATGTGTTATCATCAGGGCCATGTGGCCCAGTTCCCTTGTTCTTCTTCGATGGATAACTAGAATTATTGTAGAGCAACAAGTTATTGAGCACACACTCAAAAGAGACCTATGTCAATGAATCTTTTGCCCCAGTGCATGCTGTGATGCACTTTGGTTTCTTGGTAACCTACCAAGAAACCAAAATCATGTAATCAGCAATCACAGATCAGCAATCAGCCAATCATGTAACAGAAGATTGTTATTCAAGAATAGACAAATGAATCCTCAAACTGCTTTTAAAGAACATTAACTTGATGAGAATGAACACAGTTCATAACTCAAAGTTAGCATGAAAAAGTTAGCCACATTTCAGGTCATGGTCCTTATTAGCTTCAGTTGCTTATTTATTATACATCAGGATGTTATGGAGCTACGCTATCATTCATTTGGCCAACTGATGATGTATGTCCAATATGCACAATTATTTAGGGAACTATCTGGTTCTCCAGTTAGTCAGTTTGTTGTTTTAGAGCTTTTTTCACTGAAAACAGCTGCTTGCCAAGTCTACACAATATAAACCAGAAAATAATCCGAACAGTAAAGCTGCCGGACGGCCAGACAAACACTGAGCTAAAACTGAAGAAACAAGGGGAGCTTCGGATTCAGGTGTCAGATGCTGATGCTCTATCTAACCCTTTTACTTTTTTATATTGATTTCACAATGTTACTTGGTTTTATTATTAAAATAATATACATTATAGACCAAGACTAAGCCACGGTCATTTTGAATAGTGTCCAAATATTGAATACAAATCAGTACAATTACCAGAAGAGAAAGGACAGGGATATCAGATGTCAAAGCTGTTTGTGAAGACTGATATTTTCATATTTGCTGCTGTTTTCATACCTGACTCCGAGATATCGTCCCAGAAAGGTGAATGAAAAGCGTACTCAGCCCTCATGATCTTTGAAAACAGACGCGTCTCGTTGTCTTCAAAGAATGGAGGGTAGCCGCAGAGCCTGCAACTCAGACACAGCTAGCTAACTCAGCTAATCCCAATGAATTATCCTCATCAAAGATATTTCACAAATGTAGATATGCCATGACTGTGGTATCAAACCTATGAGAAGAATATGATTTCTTAACAAAATCAATGAATTTACTGTAAAATATCAGGCTCCTGACCTTTAGGTTATTATCTAAATGTTGTATTGGTTGATTCCACGTGTTATGTTTTGATAGAGAACAGAAATGTGCTCACAGGATGTAGGTGATAACTCCAATGGACCAGCAGTCCACTGTTTTGCTGTAGGGTCTCTGGGCCAAAACCTCAGGGGCTGTAGAACCACAAAAGTAATTCAGCCAACAGAGCAAGAAGACATTCAAAATAGATACTTTTACCATGGATGTCTCTAATTTTATTGTTTTCCTTCTATTTTTCAAATAACAATGTGTACTTCATAACTGCTAATACATTAAGCATTTCACACATTTGAACATGTATCAAACATTCCAACGTCTACAATTGTAAGCACATGCACCCTTCAACCCTACATTTTTTTAATGAAATCTGATTTGACTGTTTTCTCCTCCAAGAATCATGTATCATGGTTCAGAGTGAGTAAACCTAGGAGCTGCAATGTCAGAGGTGATATCTCCAGACTGCGATGTTCAGACCCAGTCACAACAGAGGACCACCTAGGATGAAATCTCGCCGGTAAAGAGTCTCGTGGCTGGGCCTGACCATGGAAATTGACACGCTACAGTACTTTATACTCCATAAAAAAATCGGAAGCGTAATTTAAAAACTTGGGGGAAAGCCTCAACCATATCCCTGGCAGAATGTGGTTCAGACAGCTGATCAGAATGCCTGCTGGGGGCCTTCCTCTGGAGGTTTTATGGGCACATCAAACTTGAAGCACATAGACTTTTATTGCACTATTTCACTATTTCACTATTTTAAACTATTTTTCTATTTACTATTGACTATATTTCTGTTTATCTGTTTTATTGTGTTGCACTGTTGGAGGAGCCTGTGACCTAAGATTGTCATCGTCATAACCAGGGCCGTATCTACCATTGAGGTCACCGAGGTCCGGACCTCGGTAATTTTTTCCGAGCTGTGTATAACAAAACTTGTGAAATAATTGCACTAAAAAGGGGTTCTTTGTAGTACTTCCATTTACTGGCGATGGGGGCGCTGCATAACTACGTAGCCTCGATTAAAGCAAACGGAAGAAGACGACATGTATCAACAAACCACCGCAGCCCGGACTTGAACCGGAGCAGAAGAGGAGTGATGAGGTATCTAGAGATCTGAGTCCAGCGGGCTGCTTGTGTTCCTGTTCATCAGGACATCATATGACCAGCAGATCCTGTGAACGCTCTACGTTAGTCAGTGGACGTCCGACAATATGCACACTAACTTATATTGCAGCTATACTTTGGTTTAAATTGCGTGAATAAACTAGCTAGAGAGCTAAAGTTAATTACATTCATCCAATGTCAGAAGGATTACCTTTTAACAAACGTTGTAATGTTTTTCTTTCATTTCAATTTGAGTAAAACATTGAAGATATAACATTGTATTGTTTTCTTTTTACACTGACTCAGATATAATGAAAAGACTACGTCAGTCGAAGCTCAGCTTTGGTACGGAAGAGACAGGACAGGCAGAGAGAGAGAGAGAGAGAGAGAGAGAGAGAGAGAGAGAGAGAGAGAGAGAGAGAGAGAGAGAGAGAGAGAGAAAGTGATGGAAGTCAGGGAGGAACTGGAGTCACACAAAAGAATGTAGGCTTAATAAGCCCATCTATTTATCTATCTATCCATCTATAACAATAGTCTTCATTTACAATAGGCATAATTTTTAAACAACATACATCTATTGCAGTTATGATGTCATAACATACAATTGTATAAAACACAATTTGCTTACATCTTTGTTCTCTTTTGAGAATCAAACAAGATTTAAATAAATAATGCAAACAAACAAGTGAAATGAACTAAATGGCTGAATTGATTTGAATTCACTGGCAGGAGCGACAAGTGAGGAGGAGACAAGTGAGGAGGAGCAAAAAGTGAACAACGAGGGAGAGATTGAACAAAGAGAAAGAGTAGAGGACAGAGAGAGTAATGAACAGGAAGAAGACAGAGAGACTAAAGACGATGGAAGAGAGGCTGCAGGTTATGGAAAGGACAGAGACGTGGAAAATGAATGTTGACAATGTGATGTGATCATTTTAGCCTCTTCTGCATGTCCAGATCATTAATAGTAACAATCAACTGATTCAAAATAATGTATGCTGCAACCCACTGACATGGTTATCGATATATTATCCAATTTGTGACCCCCCACAGGACTTAAAAAGCACCTAACTAGATCATGAAAATCCCGGAAATCTCGGGGGAGTATACCCCCGGACCCCCCTAGCATGTTTGGACCTCGGTATTTAGGAAATCCTGGATACAGCCCTGGTCATAACTACACTGTAGCTATGTTTGTATGACAAAATAAAAAACCTTGAACCTCGAAGCATACTGTACCTCCTCGGACTGGGACCCTCCAGGAGGAACTGGTAAGAGTTGCTGAGGTTCTGACTGCCTTGCTGAGGAAGCAGATGTATGGTCTGCACTTGAACATTTTAATAGCATGCAATCTATATGATGCAACTTTATTGCTCTTAATTTAATAAAGGGCGGTGTGGCATAGTCTTGGCTTGGCAACTGGAAGGTCACCAGTTCAAGTCCCGGGAAAGACCAAGTGCTACCGAGGTGTCCCTGAGCAAGGCACCGTTCCCTACCTGGGCGCCGTACATAATGGCGCCTAACACTAGGATGGGTCAAAAGCAGAGACATATCCGGCAGTGGCTCAGTCAGTAGGGGCTTGGAGGCTTACGGCCATACCACCCTGAGACACGAGGGGCGCAGAGTGGATGTGAGGAGGAAGAGCGGAGGAATTGTTTGGTGCATGGTGGCGTGTATTGTGGATTTGGAAGCTACGTTTGGATTACTTTTTTGATATTTTGAGTGGTTGAACTTTCCCCCCAAACAGCGAAGCACCGGACATCCCCCTTCCCCCCCACTCCCATTGCTCCCCAGGCGCTGTATAATAGCTGCCCACTGCTCCTAGTACTAGACTCCTGGTACTAGGATGGGTTAAAAGCAGAGAACACATGTAACTGTGAGCTGTGTGCTCTGCATGTGTGACCATTAAAGAGGGTTTCATCCCTCCCATTCTATCTAATTGATTTGTTTTATTTGTGTCACTAAAAAACTTGAATAATACCACTTGTATTATATTGCCAGATAAAAACATAATTTGTTGTAGTATTATTTAAATGTACAATTGTATATCAGGTATAAATAACGAGGTGACTTTCAAAAGACTCACCAACATATCCCGGCGTACCACAGGCTGTGGACATCACGCCCTGCTCCAACGTCTTCGACAGACCAAAGTCACTCACCATGATCTTCGAATTCTCGTCTGTGTTATAGTACAGCAGGTTCTCAGGCTGACCACAGACAGAGGGACAAAGAAAGATCAAAAGGAAGTTAAAGAAAGGGAAGGAGAGAAAATGCTGTAAACGTACAGATGTATTATGTGTGTATCACCTTAAGGTCCCTGTGTACGATACTGTTTTCGTGCAGGTAGCTGACAGCCTGCAGCACCTGCTTTATCACCATGCTAGCGTCCTTCTCGGTGTAAACCCCCTTATCTAAAATGCGATCAAACAGCTCCCCACCTGACACCCTGCACACACACACACACACACTTCAGAACTTTGTGTATATGTAGATCGCACACACCACAATATACCAAGAGGGAAAATCCAACACACTCTCACTCCCTAAGCGTCCAATAGCGACGTTTGGTCAGTGTCCGTGGCGTCCAATTGTGACGCTCCTAGGCTCCTTCAGCGTCATAAAGGGACGCAAATAGCTTTCAACTGATTGCAATGTATTCCCATCTGCGTCGGGATTTGACGCTCATGGAAGCACGGCATTCGTTTATGCCGGCTGCCCTTAAAGGTAATGTGAGCGTCCATTCCCATTGGATAACGGAGAATTGTACACCCGGAAGTAAGTATTCCTCTTACTGTCGATTGATTTTACAGTGATATCTGCACTACTCATCGACTAAAAAACACCAGATTATCCTTGTTAATTACACAACATTGATTGGTTTAAATTGTGTGCAATGCTTTTGTATTTTTCCCCTTCGATTCGGAGAAACAAATGTTTTTTCTGAGTAAAGGATGGCAGAAGACACTACACTACCCAGAATCCCCAGCTATCGTTTGGACTACACCATGTGCTCTGTTTGACAAACCCCGTTTTTTTCACCATTCATTTGATGGCTGGCGTCTATGTCACATGATCTTCAAATTTCTCCCTGCAGAAAAAGAAAACATGGCCGAAATTCGTTTTATTCTCGGTAGAAAATGCCTATTTTAAAGTTAGTTTGGCCATTAAAATGCGTTTTGATGTCATTTGATGCGAGAAATTGTTATTTCAGATTATGTGTGCAGTGGATGTACATGATCTTTAGTTTGCTAGTTATTACGAAGATTACTTCAGGAAATAGCGACGTTTTCATTGTTACCAAGGTGGTTGCTAGGGACGCTGCTATCGATATTATTTCTGTTATGTTGTGTAACTGTTTAATGGTGTTATCTTTATTGCTACCCCCTTCCCCGTCAATGTATAGTGTTGGTCCACAGCCTAAACATATTAGTTTAACAAAATCCGCATCTAAAGATAGCCTACGTTATTTCCCCCCTGTGCAATTCCAGTCTCACATCTCACAGCACATCGTCATTAACAAATACCGGAAACAGACCGAAAAGATTTAAAAAAATAAATAATAATACCTTATTCCGAGTGTGCTTGCTTTTCTCTTTGAAAGTCATCACATCATGGCATTGTAATGCACGGTTCGGCTGCATTACATATTACATATCTGCCGTAGTTCTGTATTTATAGAGCCCTGATGAGAAGACAAACATGAGGAACTGAAAACGTGACGTGGATCATAAATATATCAGCCATTAAACAACATCTTACATTTCTTTCCACACAATACGTCTCCTTGCAGTATCAACACTAATTCGGCTCACTTTTATATTTGATCCAATTGGTAGATAGGCTGTATTTACACCATAAAGGTGCACAGCTGATAGAAAGGGACACCTGGTGGTTAAAGCATGTTATTGAATTTAATTATTTTTATTATTAGATATTAATACGATCCCTATAAAGTATATTCATTACTCGTTATTCTCTACTAATAGTTAATTAAAGACTGTATGTAATGACTATTTTGCACATCCCTTTCAAGATTTCAAGATGTTCTAAGGTTTATTGACATATCATATAGGCCTACACAACTGTGGTGTAGTTCTGCACTGAATGAAAAACTTGGGTTGCAGGTTCCTCAATAGTGCATTACAAGACATCTATCAATATGTGTGCATACCTCCAGCAATGTTAACTATGTTGAAGCACTTATTTTAACTGATATTATACATAATGTATTATACTCTTATAAGATGTATGTAGATATTTCATCTCCGGCCTTGTCAGGTATTGAACAATCAATAAATAAAGAACACAGAATTGTTGAATATAAAACACAGAATTTGTGTGATTATACTAAATGATTTTCAAATAAACACAACTGCATATTTAACTGTTACACATGCTGATGTAACGCAAATGTTCCAACTTGGGATCAATAAAGTATATCTTATCTTAAGCTGATCGATGGCTACTGCCATATTTGCAAAATGTGCCTCTGAACCTTGACAAGTGCATGTTTCAGGCTCATCAATTAATGTAATGTAATGTTATCACAGGGGTCACACACATAAGACCAGCTGTTAAATAAAGCTCTTCTGACCTTAGCTGGCATGTGGGTATATATATTAATACTGCCCATAATGGGCACAAGCAATTTTCACCCATTTATTAATTATATGTTTTAAATGTGAGTGTTTCCTGTCCCCTAAACCTCCAGGGATGTACACAGCTTAATACTGGCAACTTCTTATGGGAAATACGAAAACGTCTTTTAAAACTACAACTCCCAGTAGAGACGTGCCATAGAGAACATGTTGCGAAACAGAATAGCCAGCATGTGTAGTTCTGGGGACGGGGTGGGGGAGGGGGGGGACGCGGTGGACCCGTTCAAATCCAGTTTTGGACAGTCTGCCGTGGTTCCATCCCATTTCAAGTGCTGTTCGAGAATCGGCTTAACCCTCGGAGCACACTCTCCAATCACAGAGCTTGAGGACTATCACAGGGTTTGTCAAACAGAGCACATGGTGTAGTCCAAACGATAGCTGGGGATTCTGGGTAGTGTAGTGTCTTCTGCCATCCTTTACTCCTGGGAATGGACGCTCACATTACCTTTAAGGGCAGCCGACATAAACGAATGCCGTGCTTCCATGAGCGTCACATCCCGACGCAGATGGGAATACATTGCAATCAGTTGAAAGCTATTTGCGTCCCTTTATGACGCTGAAGGAGCCTAGGAGCGTCACAATTGGACGCCACGGACACTGACCAAACGTCGCTATTGGACGCTTAGGGAGTGAGAGTGTGTTGACAAAAGCATGCACCCTAAACATTTAGAATCCCTTTCTGACTTTAGAGTGAAATTAATTTAAGGGGCGAAAGACACTATAAGCCTCCATACATAAAATAAGCACACTAACCCTATGTTGTTGTTATTGGCAGATTTTTTTTACCCTCAATTAGACCCATTGTCAATATTTAGTTTTACCAAGGTAATAGTTTGTGACCGTTAGGAGTTCTCTTACAGTTGCATGACCAGGTAATAATGTGTCCGGCTCTCATAGAAATCCTCCAGTCCTACCACATTCTCGTGCTGTATCCTGAAAGAGTAAGAAAGAGAATTAGGCATGTGTGTGTGTGCGTGTGTGTGCGTGTGTGCGTGTGTGTGCGTGTGTGTGCGTGTGTGTGCGTGTGTGTGTGTGTGTGTGTGTGTGTGTGTGTGTGTGTGTGTGTGTGTGTGTGTGTGTGTGTGTGTGTGTGTGTGTGTGTGTGTGTGTGTGTGTGTGTGTGTGTGTGTGTGTGTGTGTTACCTTCTCAGTACATTGATTTCATTTTCGAGGTTGCTATGAGCGAGGTGTTTCTTCTTCAGGCATTTCAGGGCGTACATTTTTCCTGTTCTCTTCTCTCTCACCATAAAAACCTCGGAAAAGGACCCCCTGCACAAAAACAGGAAGGACAGAATACACAGAGTGAAGTGTGTGTTAATGTGAAAACAATCCATAGAAATGGTCAACCATATTCAACTATTAGGGACAAAACTATTTGTTGTAATTTCTTCATTATCATTCAAGTTCAAAGCACTAGTTTTTGTGGTTTGAAATTGCTTTACTTTAAGACACAGATATTGTCACAAGTTAGACACATATATTGTTGTTTGTTTGGTGGCTCATCTTAACTCTCCTGTCATTTCAGATCCCGCCTTCCTCCAGGCTCTTGCAATCAGCTCACTTCCCTCACCTGGTCTCCCCAGCCCTTCCCTCACCTCCCTATCATGTTCTATTTGCAATTAAAGATTGATAATTGTGTGTATTGGGTTATTGAGAAGAGAATAGAGAGTAGAGAGTAGTGATGGCGAGATGAAGCCTTATGAAGCTTTGAAGCTTTCCAGCCAATTGGTTCGCAAAAGGGTTCATCTCATGAATCTTCATCATGGGCTTCATTTGAACACAAACCCCCTGTTGGTCAAAGTGTGTAAAACAGGCAGATTGGACATCTCAACAGTGTGCTATCTTATACCGAGTTCCCATTGAGTAAAGCCTTAGAATAACTCTAAACAACGAACATTAAATCATATTTTCATGTTAACAATACTGTATTTATTACAGTTTAATGATTGTGATTGAAAAGCCTAAGGAGGCTGGTAAACATTGCAAAGAGGGATTTGAATTCCTTAATAATATTCATAAACTTAACCATGTTGTAGCCTGAGAAAGGCTAAACCATATCAAAGAATACATTTATTAACTACATTATCTCATTTAGCTGTAGCTTTTATAAACAACAAAAAATACGTGTTCAGTCGTTGAACCAGGGACCCTGCGGTCATGAGTCAACTGCTTTCAGGCTGAGCTACAGCACACACGCTGAATCTCCTTGAAAACACTGGAACATATTTATTCCTGTATTTATTTCTGTATTTATTCATGTTTTTATTCCTACATTTATTTATGCTTGTATCTGGTTATACTTATGACATGTTCCGACCTCTATATGAGTGAGGGTCTGAGCTCTCTTGATTCCATCGTGTCACCGGGCCCGGGTACAGGAGGGGTAATATGGTTCTTATTATACATCCATGGGTATTATGAGCATTGTGGTTCAACGGTTCAACCGATCTGAATCGCTTCCTGAAGCAGTCACGTGGTATCGACAGGCAGCGAGGCTTCGTTTGTCATCGGTGACGTCACTGGCCCAAAACGATACGAGCCTCGGTACATACTTCACAAAAAGCTTCGGGGATTACTCGACACATGCTCCGAAGCCTCGGCGCAATACGTAACATCACTACTAGAGAGTGCTGGAATTTTTTTTGGGAGGAGAGGGCCTTTTATCAGTTATTAAAGTTGAAAAGCAATGATTAAAATACATCTATTCCGGGCCGCCGGCTCTATCCGCCGGCTCTATCCGCCGGCTCTATCCACTGGGCTATCTATTCCTTAAACGATTGAACTGTTTTTATATTACTCATAATTGCCTTATTGTTCACAACTTCTCCACATTTCGAAGTGTTTCCGGAGCCAGAACGACATATCTTTCTTCCTGGCTTGCTCTATAATGATACTACAATTCAAATGCAATACCAACAACTCAACAGCAACAACGCAAACTACGACAACAACCCACACATTGCGCATTGTTTAGAGCGGTCATAAAGTGTTAATCCCAGAACCACACGGGGACCTAGTCAATGAACTGCAGAGAGCTGGGACCAAAGTAACAAAGGCTACCATCAGTAACACACTACGCCGCCAGGGACTCAAATCCTGCAGTGCCACACGTGTCCCCCTGCTTAAGCCAGTACATGTCCAGGCCCGTCTGAAGTTTGCTAGAGAGCATTTAGATGATTCAGAAGAGGATTGGGAGAATGTCATATGGTCAGATGAAACCAAAATAGAACTTTTTGGTAAAAACTCAACTAGACGTGTTTGGAGGAGAAAGAATGCTGAGTTGCATCCAAAGAACACCATACCTACTGTGAAACATGGGGGTGGGACCATCATGCTTTGGGGCTGTTTTTCTGCAAAGGGACCAGGACGACTGATCCGTGTAAAGGAAAGAATGAATGGGGCCATTTAATCGTGAGATTTTGAGTGACAACCTCCTTCCATCAGCAGGGGCATTGAAAATGAAACGTGGCTGGGTCTTTCAGCATGACAATGATCCCAAACACACCGCCCGGGCAACGAAGGAGTGGCTTCGTAAGAAGCATTTCAAGGTCCTGGAGTGGCCTAGCCAGTCTCCAGATCTCAACCCCATAGAAAATCTTTGGAGGGAGTTGAAAGTCCGTGTTGCCCAGCAACAGCCCCAAAACATCACTGCTCTAGAGGAGATCTGCATGGAGGAATGGGCCAAAATACCAGCAACTGTGTGTGCAAACCTTGTGAAGACTTACAGAAAACGTTTGACCTCTGTCATTGCGAACAAAGGGTATATAACAAAGTATTGAGATGAACTTTTGTTATTGATCAAATACTTATTTTCCACCATAATTTGCAAATAAATTCTTTAAAAATGTGATTTTCTGGATTTTTTGTTTCTCATTTTGTCTCTCATATTTGAGGTATACCTAGGATGAAAATTACAGGCCTCTCTCATCTTTTTAAGTGGAAGAACTTGCACAATTGGTGGCTGACTAAATACTTTTTTGCCCCACTGTAACTGTTTCCAGGATGATGAATAATATCTCCAAATACTTCTCAATAAACCATAAGCATGAGCGTACTTTTATAGTCCTTAAAATAACTGTGGATCTCTTCTGTGGACACCAGGACTGCGAGATATTGAGAAAAGAGTTGCCCCAGGCATGACATGGGTCACTTTTTGATCCTAAAGAATAAATAAATAATAGATTTAACCAGATTTGAAAAAAGTTCACCAAGTTCTATGCTACCATCGGGATCTGTCCACCCCATCTAGGTACCACCTCACAAGTCAAATCTTTCCACTAACCAACCAATCAGAAGGTAGCTTTCACTCACACACCAAACCGTTCCACCTCCTTTAACTTTATGATTTTTTTATTCTGCTCTCCAATGATTTTCACAATGCAACCAGACTGCAGCCGGATCTGCCCTACTGTGCTGTGATTGGCTATAAATAAAAGTCAAGCATCTGTTGTGTAGGGCTGTACCCGAATATCCGTTCGTTGGAGTACTATTCGGGTTTCAATTTTGTTATTCGGATATTCGTTTTGTTTGTTTTTTCCCCATTTTTTTCAAATTGAATTTATTGAAATCTCCAATATCAACGTAAGAGCTTGTGCCTCTTCAGGGGGTGCTAACACTTAACCATAAACGTTATCGTTTACTTTCTCCGTCTTTATATGTAGATATAGAGTGGTGAAGTCACGCCCATCTACTTCCGGTCCATTGGACATTATTTTGGAAAAATTATGTATTGAAGTCAATGGAGAGAGAAAACGTATCTTTCGATCCCATTTTAATTGTGTCATGAATTACGCATGTGATGTTTGTCAATCTTAAAAAATCATTTGAATGAATCCAAGTGTTTCTACACGGACCACTATTGCGGTAAGCATGTTGTAACTTCCGGTTGTTGTTGTTGTCACCTCCGGGTATCCTGTGTGCCTGTTCTGTTGCTGATAGCTTATTATCTTAACTTAATCGATCGTTTTAAAACTCTTGATCACGGCAACTGCCTGACGTTGTAATCACACGTTACTACAGCTTAAGCACTCACAACTCTCCTTCTCTTAGCGACTGTAACTCCACAGTTGCCTACACTCTTTTCGGGTTTGCTAACGGTAGCTACTTTAGCTTGATAGCTAGCCATGGCTCTTTCCCCACCCTCGGGTTTAGTTACTTCCCTACCTCCTTTACTGGTACCGATACATGTGTTAAATGTAGTATAGTTGTTAGGTTGGAGGCGGGAATCATAACCATAGAAGCCCGGCTCCGCTTAGAAAGTAACTCAGCTACAGTAAAGCCCATGTTAGCCGGTGCGGACCGGCAAAAGGTAGCTCCTCTTAGCCATCCCCCGGCAACTCCCGAGCAGCAGGGAGACTGGGTGACTGTTCAGAAGGGGCATAACGCGAACCCCGCAGGTCCCCACCAACCCGTTCACGTATCTAACAGATATTCCCCACTCAGCGAGACACCCGCTGAGAAGCCAACTCTGGTTATTGGTAGCTCTATTATGAGGCACGTGAATTTAGAGACCGAAGCCTCCACAGTCACATGCATTCCGGGGGCCAAAGCGGGCGACGTTGAGGCGCATCTTAAACGGCTGGCTAAAAATAAACGTAAATAGGATTGTTATTCACGTCGGTGGTAATGATGTTCGTTTACGCCAATCAGAATGCACCAAACTTAATGTGGAGTCGGTGTGTAGTTATGCTAAAACAATGTCGGACACCGTAATCTTCTCTGGTCCCCTCCCCAATCTGATCAATGATGACATGTATAGCCGCATGTCATCATTTTAGCGCTGGTTGTCTTGGTGGTGCCCAGCAAATAATGTGGGCTTCGTAATTATTGGACAGCCTTCTGGGGAAAACCTAGTCTGATTAAGAGAGACGGCATTCATCCTACTTTGGAAGGTGCAAATCTAATTTCGGCAAACATTTCAGGGCTTTGTGGACTTAATCCATGACAAACTGGAGTTGAGACCAGGAGGCGGAGTCGCATTCTTACACGCTTCTCTGCGCTCTCTCCTAGGCAGTCATCCATAGGAATCTCGAACCCAATATTAGCGGTGTGTGTGTCTGCCCAAGGACAATTTAAGGTAAAACCTAATAGAGGTGTCATACATAAGAACCTAATAAAAGTAAATGTAACAACTACTACAGTGCAACAAAACAAGAAGATTAAATGTGGTCTCTTAAACATAAGATCTCTAGCATCTAAACAATATTGGTAAATTATTTAATATCAGATTATAATATTGATATATGCTGTCTCACTGAAACTTGGTTGAGACATGAAGAATATGTCAGCATAAATGAGGCCACTCCACCCAGCCATATCAATACTCATATTCTTCGAGGCCGAGGAGGTGGAGTTGCAACAATATTTGACTCAAGTTTACTTATCAATACTAAACCAAAATTAAATTATACCTCCTTTGAAAGTCTCGTTTTTAGTCTTACGCATCCGACCTGGAAAACTTTGCAGCCAATCTTTTTTGTTACAGTGTACCGTGCACCAGGTCCTTATTCAGAATTCTTATCAGAATTCTCTGAGTTTTTAGCAACTTTGGTACTTAAAACAGATAAAGTAATTATCGTAGGTGACTTTAATATTAATGTTGACGACGATAAAAATAGCCTTACTGTTGCATTTAACTCTATATTAGATTCTGTTGGTTTCTGTCAGCGTGTAAATAAACCAACCCACTGCTATAATCACACTCTCGACCTTGTTCTGACTTATGGTATTGAAATTGAGCAACTATTAGTCGGACCGCATAATCCTGCTTTATCCGACCATTTCTTAGTAACTTTTGAAATACTGTTACTAGACTACAAAGCATTAGTCAAAAGCTCCTGCAGCAGAAACCTATCTGTTAGTGCTATAGCCACATTTAAGGAAGAGATTCCACCAATACTTAACTCGATAGCATGTCTGCATGTAGGGGAGGAAACTTATACAAAATGTACACCACCCCAAATTGATCATGTTGTTGATAGTGCTATAGATGCGCTGCAAATAAAATTAGACTCTGTTGCTCCTTTGAAAAAGAATAAAATAAAACAACATAGATTAGCTTCATGGCATAATGCCGAAACCCGCAAAATAAAGCAAAAGTCGAGACAACTTGAAAGGATATGGCGTTGAAGAATATCGTTTAATTTGGCATATTACTCACAATGAATATAAGAAAGCACTGCGTAAAGCGAGAGCAGCCTACTACTCTTCATTAATAGATGAGAATAAGAATAATGCAAGATTTTTTTTCAGCACTGTAGCCAAGCTGACAAGAGAGCCACAGCTCGATTGAGCCTTCTATTCCCATAGCACTCAGTAGTAATGATTTTATGTGCTTTTTTAACGATAAAATTGTTACTCTTAGAAACAAAATTAATGACCTCTTGCCTTTGACCAGTATAGTGTTATCAACAGCTCCCGGAAACGTAAGTTCTAATATTACACTAGAATGCTTTTCAGCCATAAACCTTGAACAATTAAATTCAATGATTCTCTCTTCTAAACCATCAACGTGCATGTTAGACCCAATTCCAACTAAGCTGTTGAAGGAAGTTTTTCCATTAATTAGCACTTCTTTATTAAATATTATGAATATGTCTTTATTATCAGGCTATGTTCCACAATCATTCAAAGTAGCAGTGATAAAACCGCTTCTTAAAAAGCACAACCTCGATCCAGAGGTTTTAGCCAACTGTAGACCTATTTCTAATCTTCCGTTCCTCTCAAAAATTCTTGAGAAAGTGGTCGCAAAATAGTTGTGTGATTACTTAAGAAACAATGATTTATTTGAAGATTTTCAGTCTGGCTTTAGAACACATCATAGAACAGAGACAGCTCTGGTTAAAGTCACAAATGACATTCTAATAGCCTCAGACAAGGGACTTGTCTCTATTCTTGTTTTGCTCAATCTCAGTGCTGCATTTGATACTATCGACCATGATATCCTATTGCAAAGACTAGAGCACTTAGTTAGCATACAGGGAACTGCTTTAGGCTGGTTTAGGTCCTATCTATCTGAACGCTCTCAGTTTGTACGTGTTAATGATGAATCTTCCACGCAAACCAAAGTTAGCCATGGAGTGCCACAGGGCTCAATGCTTGGACCTATTTTGTTCACATTATATATGCTTCCGTTAGGCAATATTATAAGGAATCATTCTGTAAATGTTCATTGTTATGCGGATGATACTCAACTATATTTATCAATCAAGCCTGATGAAATGAATCATCTAAATACAATTCAAGACTGCCTCAAGGACTTAAAAACGTGGATGACCTTAAACTTTTTGATGTTAAACACGACCAAAACGTGAGTTTTAAACAAAGTTATTGTACTTGGCCCGAAGAATCTACGAAACAAATTATCTAAAGATATACTAACTATGGATGGCCTTAATTTGGCTTCCAGTGAGACTGTAAGGAATCTTGGTGTTATATTTGATCAGGATTTATCCTTTAACGCCCACATAAAATCAATTTCAAGGACCGCCTTCTTTCATCTACGTAACATTGCAAAAATCAGGCATATCTTGCCTCAAAACGATGCAGAGAAACTAGTCCATGCATTTGTTACTTCAAGGCTGGATTATTGTAACTCCTTATTATCAGGGTGTACCAAGAAGTCAGTTAAGTCGCTTCAGCTGATTCAAAAGGCTGCAGCTCGTGTACTAACCAGAGTTAGGAAAAGGAACCACATTACTCCTGTTCTGTCTGCCTTACACTGGCTCCCTATAGAACACAGGATAGAATTTAAAATTCTTCTTCTCGCCTACAAAGCCCTTAATGGGCAGGCGCCATCTTACCTTAAAGAACTCATTATACCCTACTGTCCTACTAGGGCATTGTGTTCCAAGAATGCAGGGTTGTTGGTTGTTCCTAGAGTCTCTAAAAGTACAATGGGAGCCAGAGCCTTTTCTTATCAAGCTCCACATTTGTGGAATCAGCTTCCAGTTTGTGTTCGGGCGGCAGACACCCTAACCGTTTTTAAGAGTGCGCTTAAGACCTTCCTTTTCGATAAAGCTTATAGTTAGGGCTGATTAGATTCAGCCCCTAGTTTTGCTGATATAGGCTTAGTTTGTCGGGGGACATCTTACTTCTTCCTTCTCTCTGTCTATACCTGTGTACTCTCATGTTCCGATTAACCCAGCTTCCCCACATTTCTTTCTTTTTGGTGTCTTTATACGCCGGGATCCGGAGTCATGGATGATCCTGTTGCTGTGGTCCTGTGTCCTGGATCGCGAGCCCTGGATCTTGAGTTGGGGCTGTGGTCCTGGATCATAGGTCCTGGATGGATATCCTCGTGGATTCATCTTCCTATTATACACACATGCATTTCCAAACATTTGGACTACCTATGTTGCAAATGTATTATCTTTTCAATTTACACACGGCATCTATTGCACGTCTGTCTGTCCTGGGAGAGGGATCCCTCCTCTGTCGCTCTCCCTGAGGTTTCTCCCATTTTCCCCTTTAAACTGTGGGAGTTGTTCCTTGTACGATGTGAGGGTCTAAGGACAGAGGGTGTCATATTGTCATACTGATATTCTGTACACACTGTGAAGACCACTGAGACAAATGTAACATTTGTGATATTGGGCTATATAAATAAACATTGATTGATTGTTTGATTGATTGATTGATTTCCATGTCAAAAAAGTCACAGTTTGTCATAAAACTGTTGAAATATAAGACTATGAAAAAAAAATAGAAAGAAAGACTACAAATCCCAGAGTCGCGTAAGTGATGTCATAACTGATGTCACAATTGTTTTCCTCCGCTAAATATAAGAGATAGCTAAGATAAGATAACTTTAACAAGATGCCTGTGTGCTTAGTACCAGGTTGTTATCATACCAGCAATGGGTCTTGCTCGTTCTTTCGCTTCCCGTCTGATGAAAGGACCAGGAGTGTCTGGCTGGATCAAGTTAGCTACCTAGCTAGTAGCAAGCACGTTAGTTAGCATTACAGTCTTAGCCTTAACATGAAGTAACATCAAGTAACCCAAAATGTTAAACAGTAAGAGTAGTAGTCATATTTCGTGAACACTTTGAAGAGTACTGTCACACCGGTGTGATCATTCTATAATACACCATCTAAGCCCGGGGGAGAAATGCTAACGCTACATTAGCACCGGCGATCTGTTCTACTTCATGCTATCTGCACAAATGGTTGACATTAAACATTAAAAAGATCAGGCAGTTCAGAGAGAATCAAAGGAAGGTAGGCAGGCAGCTTTGCATAACATTCTTCTGGACGTGTTTCATTGTGTTGATAGTGAGGGTAGTCAATCCCTTTTTTGACAAGACAGTAGTGACGGCCATCTTGGTGACGTGTGTTGTTGTGAGAGTCTGCGAGACCAGAGCTTCATTAAGCGTTTCACACAAAAAATGTGTTTTTATTTGTTTTACTTGCAAAATTGACAAACATCATATGTGTAATTCGTGGCACAATTAAAATGGGATCGAAAGATAATCTTTCTCTTTCCATTGACTTCAATGCATAATTTTTCCGAAATAAGGTCCCATGGAGCTCCCCCGGAAGGGGAGGGACTTCGCCACTCTATCACTTTTCTCCGTTAATCTCCGTCACTTTGTTTCCAATGCAACAACAACGTCCAGTCAACTGTGCTAACTCTCCTTCAAAATAAAAGCATATCCATAAATAGGAAGCCAAGCCAAATTACACTAAAGACATATACTGTACAACTGCAACGAAAGTAACAAACACAATGCAACATCCTTTTAAATTTTAAAGAACACAAATTGGGTTACATTAACAAATAACTATAAAACAACAATACTGTAGAATAACCAAATGAATGCCGTGAATACACCGAAATACACGTATTGAAGCGGTTCGCCGCTGATTATACTATCATCCTACACCTCTCTTCAGCGAGCGATATGGACAGACAGTGCCCTGAGTAGAGGGCTCCGCCTGTGCTAATATGACAAGGGTTACAATACGTAACAAATCCTGTGCTGCCCCAGCAAGCACAGACGAGGAGAAAGAGCCAGACATGTCCAAGAGATAAAACCTTATGAAGGGGCCTGGTGTCGACCAAGACGCCGCCGTGCATATATCCTCCACACTCACAGCGTTGAATAAGGCTGTTGACACAGCCACAGCCCGTGTGGAGTGTGCATGAATCCCCGTGGGGCAGGCTCTCCCCGCCTGTCCGTAGGCATGTGCAATGCACTCGCAGAGCCAGCCTGCCGGGCGTTTCTTGGACAGAGCTTTCCCGATCACACCGCCCCCGAAGCACACAAACAGCTGTTCAGTGCGTCTAAGGGCAGCTGTGCGCTCCACATAACAAGCTAGCGCACGCACCGGACAGAGGAGGTGCAGTTTAGCCTCCCTGGCCCCACCATGGGGGGGAGACTAAAACCCCCAAACTGAATAGCCCTCGACCAGAACGCTCTCCTTAGGTTTTTAGGCACAAAGGAGGGGTTCATCTAAGTGTCGCGCCGCGCTGGTCACCCCGAGTTAGTAAACAACTCGGGTGCACCGACAGAGCAGTTAACTCGGACACTCTTTTGGCTGACGTTAAGGCAAGAAGCAAAGATATTTTCCACGACAATGCTTTCAGAGAGGAGAGCTCCGGAGGCTCAAACGGCCCCGAGGCCAGAGCCTCGAGCACTAGGGGCAGGTCCCACTGCGGGGTGGAGGCGTGCACTACAGGGCGCAGCCTCCTGACCCCCTGTAAAAACCGCGACATCAGTGGTTGACTAAAGGCTGACCTGCCACGAAATCCCTCATGACAGGACGAGATGGCTGCTGCATACACCTTCACTCTGAAATGCGCCAGCCCTTTGTCCACCAATAACTGTAAGAAGGACAAAACAGAGCCTAGCTCACAAAATAGGGGCTCTATTCCCCGCTCCTCACACCATCGCTGGAATCCCAGCCACTTTGGCCTGTAACAGGCTGTGGTGGATCCAGCTCTAGCTGCCTGGATAGACTGAATAACACTGTCAGATAATCCACCCTGTCTCAGCCTGTCCCTCTCAGGAGCCAGGCCTGGAGAGGTTGGCCGAGAGTGGGTAATGCCCCGATTGCATCCATTCAGCGTCCATTCACCTGGCAGGGGGCCGCCCCTCGACCTGAGGTCAGTCCCCCTGTTCTCCAGTCCCGGGATATGGAGGGCTCTCAGGGAGAACACCACCTCTGAAGCCTATAACCACAGCCTCTCCGCTGTGGCCAACAAGGCAGCGGAGCGGACTCCGCCCTGCCTGTTGATATAAGCCACTGTGGTGCTGTTGTCGCTCCTGACCATTACATGTCTCCCTTGAAATGCTGGAGGACTAACACTACCGTCCGTAGCTCGAGGAGGTTGCTGTGTCGAGACTCTGTTAGAGCCCAGCACCCACCTATAGCCCTCTTCAGGCAGGTCCCTCCCCATCCTGTTCTGGATGCGTCCGTGAACACTGTGATGTAGGAGGTCATCCGTCCCAGTGGAGACCCCCTCTGGAGGTGATCGCAAAGCCTAATCTGGTTAGGTGTGTGATCAATTGTGCTGTGCAAAACATTGCCTGTTCCCGGGACCCAGCCATGACTATGAGGTCGTCTAGTAAAAGAAAACTCTCATGCCGTGGGCGCGCAGCGGTTTAAACGCTGTGGCTACACATTTGCTGAATTACGCATGGGGATAGGGAGTAGCCGAACGGTACTCTGTTGTACTCGTAGGCTATCCCCTGGAAGGCAAAACGCAGACACTTTCTGTGCTCTGGAGCAATTTCTACATGAAAGTACGCGTCTTTCAGGTCGATGGTGGTGAACCAATCGCCTGGCTGCACAAGCCCTAGTAACTGTTTCATAGTTAACATGCGGAATTTCCTGCAGGAAATGTGGCGATTCAGGCCGCGGAGATCTAGAATAGATCTGAATTCCCCTGTCTTCTTGAGAAACAGGAAGCACATGGAATAAAGACCCTCTTCTCTGTGCTGAGGGTGCACAACAGACACAGCCTGTTTCTGCACCAGAGCCTGAATCTCTGCTGAGAGGAAACCCCTCTCCTCCCGGGAGGACAGATTTACCACTTGTGTCCAGTGGGACACCCATAAGACAGTGGTCCATGTGATACAGTGTACAGACATGTGGTACAGTGGGACGCTGCAAAACTGGAGTGAATAGCCCTGTTTCAGCATCCTGTCCCTACACCTTGTTAGCACACAGATGAGTTTCCATTCCCCATAACATTGTGTTAATGGACAGCTATGAAGCTACTTTCTGGTGACCCGTTCCGCCGCAAAACTCCCCGCGAAGTTGCCCATGGAGGGTCGACACAGAAAGGGCCGATTATTTACTGAGGACCCTGAACGCACCGCCGCACGCTCTTGTGTGAGCGCGCGCTCCACCATAACGCTGTTCTCACCACTACAGTAAACAGCATCAATCGGAGTCTTTATAGGCGTAGTGTGTTTTACTAAGTTCCCTGAACGGGGCAGCTGCCCCCCCACTGTAGAGCCTTGCCCCCCCAGCTGGCCCCCTAACTTTTGTTAGGAAAGCCTGTGGAGGAGGAGCGCGCGCTGCAGTGACACTTCTCTCTACTGAGCCGTCACAATGCCGTCTCTTTGAAATGGACATTATGGGGAAAAGTGGAATTGTGGAGAGAGATGACTCTTACTCTGGGATAAATGCAATCGTTTTTACTGAATGCATTTTTCCCACACACACACACATCACTCTAGAACTAGAGTTTACAAACGTAAACCACCGTTCTCCTGCGGAGGTCCTTGAACGCACCGCGGCCACTCTCACGATGAAGTAGGGTCAACCCTATATCATGTGAAGCCACCGAGCACCAGTCCCCGGGGGAACCGGGCCTGGGGCAAGGCCCGTGGACCAAGCTACTTATTCGGCCTTACGGCCCAATAATCGCTCTGACCTGGTGAGGCGGGGGCATCTCTAGCAATGACTGAGTAGCCCACACACCCGCCGCCATGATCATCATCCAGGGAGAGTACAGCCCTGGGCTGTGGACTTCCATGGACGCCGGACCCGGAAGTAATGGCGAACGTGAATGGCACCGCCTCGGCCATATCCTGGTCCCCCAAACACTCGAAGCAAAGGTGGTGGGGGTCGGCGCCCGCTATTTCAGCTAGGGCACGAAGGACAGGCCCGGGTCTCTAGCAGTGGCGACTCCCTGGAGATATGATAACTCTTTCTTCTTCTTTCAAACGTCTTATCTCTGCTTCAGATGTTTCCCGCTCGCTGAAGAGAAAGGGATGATAGTCAGGAGGCGAGGCCTCCTTTTATACGGTGAGATGCACGCGCATTCAGGTAGGCCCGCCCCGGGGCCGGCTACGTCTATAGAAATCTCAGTAGGTGAATGCTTGCATAGAGGGTAGTACCCATAGAGTCCAGTAGAGGGCGGAGCCTGTGAGAGATATAACTGAAGGTTTCTCTGGTGTTCTAGTGGCGGGGAGGCGGGAACACAGTCGGCTAACACACACAGGTGGCAAACTATAGGCAGTGCCACCAGTGAAGGTTACAAGACAGCAGTGTTATTTTGACCGCCTTTCAGCTATGATTCAGTTTTGTCGACTTTTGTGTATTCTTGCCGTGCTGTTAGTTAGTAGTAGCTTCTCAACGTAAAGTAAAATGCTGCCCTTATTTATCTGGAGCATGTGGCCAGGCATTGCACAGTGCCCCTTTAATTGAAAACGGAATGCCTCTTTGCTAAGTAGTGTTAGTACGCCATTAATTGATTAACAATGTTAGCACAAACACACACCTAGGTATACCTGTTCACACACCTCCCTTCATATGGTGCACTCATCCAGCAATTAAATGAGTCAGGCTTTTAATCCTATAATGAAGTGGTGCTAGGATGTTCCCACTGTTCTTACGTCAGTGCTCAGGAACTAGGACACACACACACACACAGGGTTTTAAGTAGCTTTGCAGGACAGCTCTGAGGAGGCGACACCTACAGGTAACCTAACAGCAAGTGTTAATAGCATTCTTACTGAGTGGTGATATGAAGCCAGTCTCAAGTTGAAGTAGTATGGGTCAACCCAGTGTTTCCACCAGACCAGGGCTGAGAGGGGGGGGCGCTTGAATTTTGACTTGAACCGTCCCTTATAGATACCGTCTTTTTACGTTAGTGAGCCGGATCATTTGGCTCCCAAACGGCTCTCCATGTTACCACAGTTTACCACGGAGCCTCAGTTTCTCCGCTGCGAGGCTCTGGTGCTCGCAGCTCACGTGCGTGCTCTACTAGCACCGCTCATCGAGTCCAAATCGTGCACGTTCCGTGTTGTGCTGTAGCAGGCAACTTCGATGTCGGGGAAACGATCTTCAATACTCCGAAAAGAATCCCCCCAGACTCCTTTGCCCCTCCAACAGAGGGATGTCCTTGTCCTTTTCGTAATTTCAAGCGATAAAAACTCTCGATCTTCTCTCGAATTATTAATATTTTTGGATGCCCTCAGCTCCAGTTCAGGGCATCCCGAGCTGAATAAGGGCGTCAAATGACGCCCCCCTGGCGGAAACGCCGGGTCAACATCAGCATATTAGATTCTACCTTTGCTATGATGCAACTAAATAGCATAATTGTTTTGCCCCTTTCTGTCTGTGCCGTGTCAGAAGACATTACACAATGTTTTCTTCACTGGCTGATGATTCTCATGACTGGAAAACTAACCTTGGATGATAGGTTAGTAGACTAAAAGCTTTATGAATCCAAAGTACAACATATAATAAGTACCCTGTATTAAGATTGATGCAAAACAAGTGATATTTGACCTTTTTAGACAGATTTAGCCTCTTCTGGGGCCATTTGGGTGGATTTTCCATATCTCTGGCCCCCCTTGCTGGATTTTGACATGTGACATCTCTTTCTGACCATCATAGCTAATGGAATCGAGGGAAACTCCCACATAGTCCTTATTTGGTAATGTGTGTGTGTTAGACTGCCGCATAGCCTAGACCGGAAGCAGCAGCCACTCTGGTGGCTACCATTAGCAACTAACTTTTACTCTCGGATTTTTACATAAAAATGGAATTATGGATTATAAATTAAATCATTTTTTTATACAGAGACGTTAAAAACCTATGGATCAACCGATTCAGCCGCGTTTTTTCTGGTTTTAATGCCATTGAACACGTCTTTTGATCAGATTGACAGCTACGGTGAGACGATCTCCCTAGAAGCTCCGTAAAGGTACGTGTTGTGATGTCTGTATTTTCTTCCCCTGTCGCGAGTTCGGATGACTCAGTGATGATACTATATACCTAAATAATCTGTGGAACCTCAGCTTTAATCGGATATCTTGTATGTGCAGCTACGATAAGTAATAAGGGTACTTTTATCTTGAGTTCTGTGCCAATGTCCGTTAGCATTTTTCGCTAAGGGGTCATTTAGATGCTTCTTATGAGACTTGTGTTTTGTTTTGGTAAAAATGGTTTGTATCGTCAGTTAGCTGAGATTATTTCTGTTAATCTGGTATAACACATTAATAGGTTCTTAAATATTAAGATCCCCTGAGACACAGTGTCGTGAAAAAAAAAAACAGGGTTCCCGCCGACGGGGACCTTGGGGTTTAACAGGTTAAAGTTGAATTCCAATACACTACAACCTGTTGGCACTGCAGCATCTCCCTGATTGCCTAAACAAACAACCAATATAATTATTCTTATGTGTTTTGTTCAGCAAGATAATCCGCAAAAATGAACCCATTTTTATGATTCATGATCTTTGAATTGAAGCATAAATGTTATAACAGAAGAAAAAGCTAACTGTATATGGACTAAACCAGGGGTACTCAAACTTTTTTATTAAAGGTCCACTTGTGAATTTTATACAAGGCGGATAAATGCCAGTAAAGTCGGAGCGGAGCAACGAAACTGAAATTAAGAAGCAGTTTTGGCGAGCATGGGGCCGACATGTCGTTGCAGTAAATGAAAGGGTGTTTCATGTTGTCGTTGCTGTGGACTTTCTTAATGTTTTTTATGTTTTTTTTAAAAATGTATTTTTTTGAAATTGTTACGTTTATTCTGGTTTGTTTTGTATCTTTTATTTTAAATGTATTTATTTATTTTATGTTTTGTGAGCTGAGCTGTGTGATTTTGTATTTGATGTATCTCTCTGTACAGCACTTTGGTCTGGAGGTTTTAAAGTGCTATATAAATAAAGTTGGATTGGATTGGATTAATCTACTTTATTTGGGGGCCCCCTTCTGGTCCAAGCACTTGCCTGTCTGTAAACGGCGCCCCTGTATACACACACACATTCAATACATACATACAGTATGATGGCTTGAACTAGTGGGAGAAATGGCACTGTTTGTCTGTAGCCAATGTCTTGAACCTCGGCAAAAATGGCATTAGAAGCATTAGAAAGTCAAGGTAAACTTGCAGTTAACTTGCGGTCTGCAATGCGTGTCAGGCTCGCGCACACAAGTAAATATATATGCACGTTCATTCTCACAACGCGTCAGACAAGAGAAAATATATATTAAAGGGGACCTATCATGCAAAGTGCACTTTGTGATGTCTTTTATACATAAATATGTGTCCCCGGTGAGTCGGGGAACTCACCCAGCGTCAGAAAATAAAAGCCTCTCTCTTTTCCTCCGTACCCAAATCTTTTAAAAACGGGTGTACAACGAGCGGATACAGATTTGCTGCGGATCTGACGTCAAATAGGCGGCGGACCCACAGAAAGTTGCTATCAGAAACAATGCCTGACGTGTTTTGGACGTAATCTCGTCTTTGTTTACATTAGCAAGCCTCGCTAACACTCAGAGCTAACCTGTACTGGAGAGCACATGTGTTTAAAAAGCAGGAAATAAAAAAAGAACTCACCTTGTGATAAACCCGCAAGAGAAAAAGCATTTGATCTCCATACTGTTTCAGAAATAATCTTTGATGTGGTTTAGAACAGGATGGCGTTTTATCACAGCAGAATTTAACTTTATCTCCGGTAGAATTCTGATCAGGCATTAGCTCCGTCTCCTTTTTTTTTTTTTTTCAAGCTAAGGACCCAAAATCCGCATTTCTCTAACAGGGCTGCAAAAGAGGGGTTTGAGCTGTATGAGGCATGACTACAATGGGTGATCTGTTTGGTATTTTGAAAAAAGAACTTCACAGACATGTTTTGTATAGGTGTGGCCCTACAATATATTTTTCCAATATAGCATGATAGGTCCACTTTAATTTAAATCAGAATTTTTATTTTTATAATTATTTTTTTTTGTATTTATAATGGGACACAGAGTTTGGTCCGTATTGATTTGCATTTCGGTCCGGATCCGGACCTTGGTCCAGAGTTTGAGAAGCCCTGGACTAAACCATGGCCGCATGACTGCAAAGTGTCTTTGGAGTCATGAGTCACGAGTGAACGATTGTCCCTGGGTTTTACACTTTAAGTTGCTAATAACCTCTGTATCCCATCTAGTCACTTGTTAGCAACTGCCATTTTCACACACGTAAAAGGGTGTACTTACGATCCCATTTTCCCCTTAAAGTCGAACACATCTCTGATATTACTGGTGCTTTTCTTCCAGCTGCAGATGATCTCCTTCCGCCTCATTCTGGCTCTGACGTTGCCGTAGACTCCTGAAGCAGATGACAAGAATGATTTACACATTTAATAAAGAAACGGGGAGACTTCATGATGCATTATCTGTCCCCACATGAATGTGCTAAGCTAAAGTTAAGCCCTAAAGAAATCGTATTCTGTGAATGTATGCATCTTGGCATTATGTGTTTTACTACATACTGAGTTTTACCTTACCTTACCTTTTACCTTACCTTTTACATGTTTATAAATTAATCAAACCGAATTTGATTCATAATTTCATCAGCATCTCCAGCCGTATTATTCATCACCTGATATTGCAGGTTGTGTGCTGTTCAAAGGGGGAGCTAATCAGAAAACACACATGTTTTGCAATCACCTTCTTTGATATGGTCAAACATACCTGATAAACAAAGTCATTAGGGGAGGGGGTCCTAAGCCTTTCTCCCTCACCATTCCCAGTTTCCTAACCCCCCCACCTGTTTCGCTTACATAAACAATTGCATTTCCAAGACTCAGGTCAGTCCCTGCCTGGGTAAAGCCTATTTGTCCCTATCAGTTACACACGATTCAAGAAGCCAGGAGATTAGAGAGGTGAAAAGCAGTGGTTAGTACATCTTCCCAGCCTATCGTCCTGCCCTCCCTCCTTCCACCTGTGCTCACCCTTTCTGTCTGTTTGTGGAAACAGATTAGTGGCTGATTCCCTGACAGGACAACAACTGGGTCTATTATATCCTAGAATTGAAAGGCCAATGAACTCTGCCTTACAATTTGATGATATAAATATGATTTGAAATGCAGCAACACGTCCAAACATTGACATTGAAATTATGAAAATAATTAAAGACACTGTTTCAGAAAATCATTTTCACATTTATGAGATTACATTCTGATAATATACAACTTTTATTTAAAAAATAATAATCAGCTGATAATTCACAATATATATGTTCGCTGAATTCTTCAACTTTATAAGACAAGAAAATGTGTATAGGTCCATTTGGCACATATATTTAACTCTAATTTAGTCCTGCTCTAAAATAGTTGTTTTGTTTCCTAAAGCTATAATGCTGCTTAAGACTCTTCAAGCTACTATAACGTTAAACATTTGTTTCAATAGTATTATAAAATTAAATGATTATGGAACCAAGGTGTGATGATATACATACAATGATAGATATACAGACAAGCATACTAAAATCCAGCAAACAGGGTAAAGCGTGTAAAGAACTGACAGTAGCCTTTGTTGAAATGTGCAGTTTGTCTAAAGTCAAGAGGACGGTTGGTCTGTCTATGGGGGTTTACTATTAAACATGTAGGTAGGATGCTAAATGGTACAACTCAATTAGGATGAGAGCACGAGGCACATTTGTACAACAAAGAGAAACGAATTTTATCCATAATACCTTACATTTACAGTAAATGTACTTTGTTTGGTGTAATAAAGAGAGTTTTTACCTGACGGGCGGCGGAGTGTGTTAGCGCTGAGGTTTCCGCGGCACCTGACTCAGCTGACTGTTTCTCTACACAGGCTGCTGAGCTCAGGAGCGGGGGGAGGGGCCTCGGCCATCAGTCAATCAACCGTGCTGCATTCAAAGACCCTTGACAACTGCCTCACGCCATCTACAAAGTTGTTCCCCTTTGATTAAACTGAAACACAATTCTTGCCAATAAATGTGTTCATTATAGTTCATTCTCCGCTTAATTTGAGTTTATGTTCATTCAAAAAATGTAAGAGATTTAGCTAATAATACATTGCAACTAAACATTGTTTTCTTTTTTGTGTCAAATGGGTCATATAGTATGACCCATTTCCAATATATGTATGACTCATACTGCATGTCATCCCTCTGTAGGCTAAATTGGATGAAGAAGAAGAAGAAGAAGAAGAAGAAGAAGAAGAAGAAGAAGAAGAAGAAGAAGAAGAAGAAGAAGAAGAAGAAGAAGAAGAAGAAAAAAAAAATTATACATTCTTCAAATAAAGTGCTTCATTGTGCAATAAAAAAAACGAATCACATGCTTATAAAAACGATGCTCCAGCCAGAGTCTGGCTCTGATGTTGCACAGCCAGATTGCTTTTGATTCTTCTCCTTTCCTATTTTCTACTCTGTTTTTTTTACTTAAATAAATGGCCATTTTTGCTTCGCCAGAGAGGTAATTCAGGAGCTGCCACTTTTCTTTATTTGTCTTTTTATATGGAGCCCCCATGATAAAAACACTCTCGGTAAAAGCTATACTAAAAAGACTAAAAACCAATGTTAGAAGAGAGAAGAAACCCGTGAGTCTCTTGCACTCTGTAAAAACATGGAAAACATGGAAAACATGGAAAACAGTCTCTCTAAAACCACAAATGGACACTTTTTTTTTTTTTTCTTAATAGATAAAAGAATTAACAGGCGATGGCACCGTGTAAAATTCTCCACTGGAGATCAGCAGTACGTTTTTAATGGGAGGTTTGTATAAAATAAAAGTGGAGGCCCTGTCCTTCAGTGCATTTTAGTTTGTTGCCTTTACAATGTTCTTTGTAAATTGTTTTCTTGTCAGCTTTGTGGATAGTCATTTGTCCTTGGTTTGTGACTTTGAGCAGGGGGGGCGGTCAGTTTCTCCGAGCCCTTGGGCTCAGGTAGATCTCCGGGAAAGGGTCTGCTGGGTCCGGCTTGGCTCTTCCCTGTCCGTAGCATCCTTAACAGTCTTTTTTCATCAGGGGAGAGGATCTGGCTCCAGAGTTGTAGGATCCTCTCGGCCACCCGGACAGAGTGCAGACCCAGCAGAGAGCCCAAGGCCTGGGCATCGCTCAGCTCCGGCCCCACTGCATCCACCAGCTGCTGAAGGCGCAGGGTATTGGATCGGCACAGCGCCACCGCCAGGCGGGTGTGTTCACTGCTGCTGACGTCCAACCTGGCTTTGTGAATCAGAGGCTCTTTCAACCAACCAGTTGCAGAGAGTCAGTCTTTGGACACCTTTTATGGTTACAAAGGGCCCAAAGATTTAAAACCCTGATAAAAAGGAGGAGCCCATAACTTCAAATATTTTTTAAATCAGCACTGGATTAGCTTTGATCTGAAATATTTGTATATAAAAAGCTGTTAGCTGGCTGTCCATCTCATAAGTTCACACAGAAACTAGCTGTCAATAGGATATCATTCAGAAGAATTATAATTTATGCAAAATCTGTTTCACAATAAGAGGTGCACATTTAAATGCAGGTGTTGTTATGGCAACGTCAGTGGCCACACAGCCACATTTACTGCTGCAAATACGTCAAAACATGCTGTCGACACGTAAAGCAGTGGCAACTATGCCACCATTTTCAGCTGACTTTTTCTCAGAAATACTGTCACATAACATCCATCCATCAGTGCTAGGTTTGATGCTTAGCTAAGCTAACTATGAAACACTTGAACTGACAGGACTCCGGATCAAACTGTGTACTATAAGGTAGCTTCTAGCTTCATGTCGAAGAGTAAGTCAACCTTTCCCAGAGAGCTTTTCTTTTAAATCACCCTGGTAACGCTAAAAAACATTACATTTAGATTGTATGACAAAGTGTTTATTTAATATATCTGGCTTGCTATAGCTACTTGCTAACGGTTTTTAGCGTACCCGCGCGATTCAAAGTAACGTCAACGTAGCTGTAATTTATGCTTTGCTACATGTTCGCATAGCTTAGAAGTTTACTGACATTTACATACGTTGTTTACCTGGCTCAAGTGGTGGCTCTGGGGTTGTTGTGTGAGCCACCACTTGAGAATTGTCGTCTTTTATGAAAAAAAATTCTTATGTCCGTCTTTAGAAACTCAGAGTCCGCGGCTGACAGTTTAAAGTTTAAACATTGTCACAGAGGAGAGGTACGTACCTGTCTGCCAATTAAAACATGTTTATTTCGATTGCAACTCTCTGATTGATCTGGTGGTGTCTTTGCCTCTGTTGCATTCACTGAACACGGGAAATTACAATCCTGAAGTCCTCTAGGTAAAGTATGGTTTATGTATTATATTATTGAGGGAGAATTTGTCCGGGGCTAAAGAAAAAAACATCCCCACCCCACGTGACGCCCCTGTTGAAGAGTAAAGCCAGACCAAAGCAATCTGTAGACGAAAGGTTCCTGACGTTGTGAGGCTCTGCTGTGAATTGTACATTATTCAGATTCAGGGGACTAAGTATTCATTTGCCTTTGAAAATAATACATATATTGTTAATCAATCAATACAACCTGCCTTCATTGTCTTTTAAAATAAAATGACCCCTAGATTCCACCGGGTCCGTCTGCGCCGTGTTACGGACTCGAAGGCTGCACCGCGGCGCTCACGGCAATCGCAGCCACTCTAGTCAATGGGTGCTATTCCCCCAGAAGCATCTGCGGCGCGTTACGGCTGCGCCGCAGTGTCCGCACAGATCGCGGCCACTCTAGTCAATGGGTGCTATTCCACCAGACGTGCCGCGTTACGGCTCAGAAGCGTCCCAGAAGCGTCTCGCCGCTCAATAATATAATACATTAACCGTGCTTTACGTGAACCTCATCATGACACTAGAGAGGACGGCAGGACTGTAATTTCCCGTGTTCAGTGAATGCAACAGAGGCAAGACACCAGACCAATCAGAGAGTTGCATGCAAATAAACGTGTGCTTGTGTCATTTAAGCTCGGCTTGCTGTGTGTGTGTGGCGATAGCGCATTTAAGTGTGTGAGAGAGAGAGAGAGAGTTTGTCACCAATATTCCAAAAGATTATTTCCGCGGCACACCTTCATATGATCATTATCGTTATAAAAAAAACAAGAGAATAAAGGAAAAACAGTTATGAAATACTATATGGCAGTAAAACAAGGGGAAGTGATTTGTAAAATATCCATAAAGAAAAAGAACATCTGATTACAGTTGTGTTTCATCTGGGTGTTGAGAGATTTATCCATAGATCTCTTAATGTTGCTCTCAAAGTGCACCAGATTGATGCTTTTAACTTCAATATTTAAAATAAATCTTCCCGGGGGAGGTGAGGTCCGACCCCCATTCGTAAAAAATAGCACTTTACCCCTGCCCAGGGGCGGACTGGGACTCAAATTCAGCCCTGGAATCTGACCCAGACCGGCCACATTGGGGGGTGGGGGGCAGTGGCATCAGAACAAAAAATTACAATCGCCTACTATTTATGCAGTTCAAGGGATTATTCTCACCTAAAGAGGGCGGACAATCCTCAGATGTCTTAAACACATGGGACATCGTAAAACATACTGTACTATTTGTAATTAGTTAATAGAAATCTGCTGTTTATTAGGCTGCATGTATTCAATTCAAGGGATAATTCTCACCCACCTCTTGCTCTTGCCCATGCTCTGTATGTGCCAGTTGAGCTGGTTCTTCCACCAGCTCAACTCTCTGTCCCTCATCATGAACGCAGGAGGCTGGCTGTATATCTGAACTTGGGCCCTCATCATCATTCTCTTCATCATCTTGCACTTGTTCTAAGCAACACACTCTCACTCCCTAAGCGTCCAATAGCGACGTTTGGTCAGTGTCCGTGGCGTCCAATTGTGACGCTCCTAGGCTCCTTCAGCGTCATAAACAGTGTTGTGCTAGTTACTGAAAACCAGTAACTAGTTACCATTACGTTACTTCATTTCAAAAGTAACTCAGTTACTTTACTGATTACTTACACCAAAAAGTAATGCGTTACTGTGAAAAGTAACGTTTTAGTTACTTAAAAAAAGGCTCCCATTATATTAATGCCCTTATAGCCTTCATTTCAGTACTGTTATTGCATTGGAGAATAATACAATCTGTTGATCAACTTGACATGCATTATATGCAATCTGGATAGCATCGATATTAGCTGGCTTTACATTTTTGTATATTCTTTCTCCAGGTAGTTGGAAAAAGTTTTCCGTCCCATATGCCGTGTGCCGCCCGGACATGCTATCATGCTAACTAGCTCCCTGAAAGCGGGTGACTCCACTGTAGCAATAGCCTGCATGTGTTCTACAACATACCGTGCAATGGCTTTATCGACTTTTCCCTGGCTAGCAGTCCCTCGGTTAAAATCCAGCCGCTGTTGCTTCGGTGCAGGTGGAGGTGGAGTGGCGTCGGCTGAGTCTCTGTGGTCTTGCAACCCAGTCTCACGGCATTTCGTGTTCACCAACACGATTTTTAATCTATTGATTCGTGTTCATGAAGGATAAAGATAAGGCAAAAAGTAACTGTGAATATAAGATATAGTAAATCCTGTTATAGGAAACGCTAAAAACATTGAGCTGTCTGAGTGGAAAAATAACGTGTTAAAGTTTACTGCTGGCCGGCTACATCCTGTTATCTTCAAGGACAGAACACCATGGTACGGTATGTGGGGCCGCTGAGCCACACCAGGTGCAACTGTCTTGTGAGAAAACCAGTTAAAAACAGGTAATTAGGAAAAGGGAGTATGGCCCTGGCCTGACCTTAGCTAAAACTGGGTGTTGCTGGGCAGAAAAGGCAGATTGCAGCACAGAGAGCACCAAAGGTGGGGGCTTCACAGCAAATACTATAAAGAACAAGATATATTCAGGATTCGGGACTCACTTCAACTGGGATCTCACACTGACGAGCTTGTCACGGTGGGAACTCAAGAAGGGGTCCAAGGCGCTGGCGTTTTGTGGTATAGTATGGATTGATATATCTTTGTTGAACTGTGTAATAAAGTGCTTATTTGAAGAAACAATCCATTGGAGTGCAAAGTCTAGTTTTGTCCAGCTAACAGAGAATAGTGTCTAGGACACAATTCCTTTTCCCTCAGAACTAAGAAAGGTCATCGGCAGATCCGGACGGCGACCCCGCTCTGGCCATATCCAAACGATCTGCGCGGAGGACGGACCTGGTCCGGTAGACTCCAACATTCACCATCACGATTTGCCCCTCTTTTTCGTGTTGCACAGCACGATTTTAAAGCAATGTATTTCTACTGGTAACGTGTTTCGTGCCTGCAGGCTGCAGCACGTCTTTTTCTCCGGTCGGGTCGTGGAAGACCGGAAGCTGTGTGGTTCATAAAAACATGTTCTTACTCAATATCAAGCCACAATTATTGCTTTTATTTTAAATCGTATAATTTCAGACTTTTGTTGCCGTCTGTGAGGAAAATAAATGGGGCTCAGAGCCTCAGGATACTGAAATCTGTATTTTTAAATATTTGTTCCTTCTAATTTGTTATTCTTTTCAAAATAACACACTGTTATTTACTCACCAATAACACACAATTATCCTTGCTTTTATTTATTGGTTTAATTCCATAATCTCGGGCTTTTTTGGTGTCCGTCAGGAACTGAATTTCAAAATAAAAATAACCGGAAACAGACGTAGGCCTATAAGGGACATTTCGAGCATCATTGCGATTGTCAACATTTCTGAGTTTAGGATGGCCGAAGACACTACACTACCCATAATCCCCAGCTATCGTTTAGGACTACAGTTCCCGTAAGGTTACGCAGAGCGTCAAACAGCTGTGTGAAATGGAACGAAACCACGCCAGACTATCCAAAACTGGAATCGAACACCCCCCCAGAACTACACATGCTGGCTATTGTGTTTCGCAAAATGTTCTATGGCACGTCTCTACTGAACGTTTTCGTTTTTCCCACAATTTGAAGTTGCCATTATTAAACACATTAGTGTTATCAAATGTAAAACATATAATTAATAAATGGGTGAAAATCACTTGTGTCCATAATGCGCAGCATTAATATATACCCACATGACAGCTCATTGCTACTTTGTAATTCTACTCCACTACAATTCAGAGGTTAACCTGGTATTTTTACTCCACTGCATTTATTTGAGTTACTTTGCAGATTCTGATTAATTATGTGAAATATAAACAACCCTTAAATCAGACTTTAGTTACACCTGAGTAAAATTCAGGGAAGGTGATTGTCAAGTGCCAACAATCAGGAGAGATATTTGATAGTTGGTGCTTGAGAAGACTAAACATGTATCTGCAATTGGCATGAATGGAAACAAGTAATAAAGTATATTCATTACTCGTTATTCTCTACTAATAGTTAATTAAAGACTGTATATTATGGCTATTTTGCACATCCCTTTCAAGATTTTCAAAGGTTTATTGACATATCATACACAACTACGGTGTAGTTATGCAATGAATGAAAAACTTGGGTCACAGGTTCCTCAACAGTGCATTACAAGACATCTATCAATATGTGTGTACCTCCACCATTAAACTGTCATATTCTGCACATTTCTTATTCTATCTACATACATAAGAGTATAATTAATGTGTGTAATATCAGTTAAAATAAGTGCTTCAACATAGTTAACATTGCAGGAAAGCAATATATTAGACGTTAATTACTTTGTCAGGCTTAATATTTAATATTTAATGTTTAAATAAAGGTTAATCCGTTTTTCTGTTTTGCACCTCCTCCTATTAATATCTGTGTACATCCTGCACTAAACTGTTTTATTGTAGAGATCACTTATAGTATCTTCTTGATTTTTTTATATTCTATATTTCTGTATTTATACTTTCCCCCTATGAAAGTATATGTACGCTTAATATTTTTTTAATCAAATATAACACATAAAAACAATAATTCAATACGTGCTTTAAACACTAGGAGGTGCACACAAGGTGCACACAGCCATAATAACTTTGTATTATTAGTGTGTATGTACAACATCTGAAGATGTATAGTTTTATGCATGCTTTCACATCATTTTACAGCATATTGCTATACTATTTCAGACTCAGTATTTACATTCTTACATTCAAAGAAAATCAGTAATATCTTTAAAAACTACAGTCCTTTTCTATCAGCTGTGCACCGTTATGGTGTAAATATAACCTATCTATGAATTAGATCAAATGTAAAAGTCAGCCGAATTAGTGTTGATACTGCAAGGAGACGTATTGTGTGAAGAGAAATTGAAGATGTTGTTTAATTGTTGATATATTTATGATCCACGTCAAGTATTCAGTTTCGGCGCCATTTCTTCCAGTTTTTCCAAAGGTCGTCTCATCAGGGCTCTATAAATACAGAACTACGGCAGATATGTAATATGTAATGCAGCCGAACCGTGTATTACAATGCCGTTATGTGATGACTTTCAAAGAGAAAAGCAAGCACACTCGGAATAAAGTATTATTATTTATTTTTTTAAATGTGTTCGGTCTGTTTCCGGTATTTGTTAATGACGATGTGCTGTGAGATGTGAGACTGGAATTGCACAGGCTATCTTTAGATGAGGATTTTGTTAAACTAATATGTTTGCGCTGTGGACCAACACTATACATTGACGGGGAAGGGGGTAGCAATAAAGATAACACCATTAAACAGTTACACAACATAACAGAAATAATATCGATAGCAGCGTCCCTAGCAACCACCTTGGTAACAATGAAAACGTCGCGATTTCCTGAAGTAATCTTCATAATAACTAGCAAACTAAAGATCATGTACATCCACTGCACACATAATCTGAAATAACAACTCATATTTCTCGCATCAAATGACATCAAAACGCATTTTAATGGCCAAACTAACTTTAAAATAGGCATTTTACACCGAGAATAAAACGAAGTTCGGCCATGTTTTCTTTTTCTGCAGGGAGAAATTTGAAGATCATGTGACATAGACGCCAGCCATCGAATGAATGGTGAAAAAAAACGGGGTTTGTCAAACAAAGCACATGGTGTAGTCCAAACGATAGCTGGGGATTCTGGGTAGTGTAGTGTCTTCTGCCATCCTTTACTCCAAAAAAATATTTGTTTCTCCGAATTGAAGGGGAAAAATACAAAAGCATTGCACACAATTTAAACCAATCAATGTTGTGTAATTAACAAGGATAATCTGGTGTTTTTTAGTCGATGAGTAGTGCAGATATCACTGTAAAATCAATCGACAGTAAGAGGAATACTTACTTCCGGGTGTACAATTCTCCGTTATCCAATGGGAATGGACGCTCACATTGCCTTTAAGGGCAGCCGACATAAACGAATGCCGTGCTTCCATGAGCGTCAAATCCCGACGCAGATGGGAATACATTGCAATCAGTTGAAAGCTATTTGCGTCCCTTTATGACGCTGAAGGAGCCTAGGAGCGTCACAATTGGATGCCACGGACACTGACCAACGTCGCTATTGGACGCTTAGGGAGTGAGAGTGTGTTGGTTCTAAGCTGCTGATGATAGTGCTTGTGGCACCGCTGCTGCCAAAAAGATCTGTCAATTTGCGACATTTATATGCTTATATGCTTATATGAAAACAGAGTAACAGTGTTGTGCCTGTTTGTAGCGTTAGCGTATTTCTTCTTCTACTACTTCTTCTTTTTTTTTTCTTTAATGGCGAATAGCTTCCACTTGGAGCATATATCGCCACCTACTGTTGATTTATTAAATGTTCATATTAATTCCTTGTCCTCAGACCAGTGTTTTTGTGGAACTTGAAGATCAGCTTGTTTACTTCATTTCTTGATTTACTTTCGTATATTGACTTGAAATCCATGTCCTTGATGTTATGTTGTTCCAGTGCAGTTTTCAGAATGAGTCTTTGTCTGTTATAATCCGGGCAGCTAAAAAATACATGATGTATTGTCTCTGGTTGTTGGCAACCATCACAATTGCCATTTGGATGTTTTCCAATCAGATGCATTGTTGAATTTAATCCAGAGTGACCCAATGTTATCCTGCTGTTAATGCTCTGTTCTCTTCTACTACTCCTCCAAGTGCGTTCCATTCCTACTTCCCTTTGTATCTGGTATAAATGTCTTCCTTTGGTGTTACTATCCCATAGTTGTTGCCATTGTTGCTTGATAACAACTTTTGTAACAGATTTGACTTCTGCTCTACTGATGGGCGCCGGATTCATTTCAGAAGTGGGGGGGGGCAAAAAGTGCGTGTGTATGTGCAACCCGGTATCACGGCAAGACGTGAACATGTGACGATTTACCATGCTGGGAGACCTGAAGATGTCACGATGTCGTCCCTTCAAACGTGACAGCTACACGGTATTGTTAACCCATGTTAACAAGTGGAGAAATAACCGGAAATACCAAGCAAATGCTACCCCAACGTAATGCGTGTAGATGTGGAATTAACGGACGTAACGTTGTGCGATAGAGTTGCCAGGCAACAGCTTCGGTTCATGTTAATTTACAAACTCTTCAACTACAACCGTAGTTATATTTAAAAACATGTTATAAGGCCTCACGAAATACTTTAATGCAAATTCAAATGTAAATGTGAAGGAATGTGTACAACAAAATACATCGGTCATAAACGAAACCGGAAACAGACGTAGGCAAGATCCTCAGCTCGATGATTGGATGGTTATCCGCAATGCATGCTGGGATTTGGTGTTTATGTGATGTGAAATAGTTTTGTTTTTTTTTTATTCCGAGTGTGCTTGCTGTTCTCTTTGAAAGTCATCATATAACGGCATTGTAATACACGGTTCGGCTGCATTAAAATATGACATATCTGCCGTAATTCTCTATTTATAGAGCCCTGCTGAGAAGACTTCTGGACAAACAGGAGAACTGCCGCCAAAACTGAAGATGTGACGTGGATCATAAATATATAAGCAATTAAACAGCATCTTACATTTCTTTTCACACAATACGTCTCCTTGCAGTATCAACACTAATTCGGCTGACTTTTATATTTGATCCAATTGGTAGATGTAAATACAGCCCATCTACCAATTGGATCAAATACAAAAGTCAGCCGAATTAGTGTTGATACTCCAAGGAGACGCATTGTGTGAAAAGAAATGTAAGATGCTGTTTAATTGCTTATATATTTATGATCCACATCACATCTTCAGTTTTGGCGGCAGTTCTCCTGTTTGTCTAGAAGTCTTCTCAGCAGGGCTATATAAATAGAGAATTACGGCAGATATGTAATATTTAATGCAGCCGAACCGTGTATTACAATGCCGTTATGTGATGACTTTGAAAGACAAAAGCAAGCACACTCGGAATAAAGTATTATTGTATTTTTAAAAAACTTTTCAGATTTCACATCACATAAACACCAAATCCCAGCATGCATTGCGGCTAAACCATCCAATCATCACCTACGTCTGTTTCCGGTTTCGTTTATGACCGATGTATTTTGTTACACACACATTCCTTCACATTTACATTTTAATTTGCATTAAAGTATTTCGTGAGGCCTTATAACATGTTTTTAAATATAACTACGGTTGTAGTTGAAGAGTTTGTAAATTAACATGAACCGAAGCTGTTGCCTGTCAACTCAATCGCACAACGTTACGTCCGTTAATTCCACATCTACACACATGGATTAACATCGATTTAATACATGGGGTTGGTAAAGGTGGGGTTGGTAAGTTTGAGAAACCGGCTCGAGATCGCTAGAATTTGAAAATACACAACCGGAGAAAATCTGCCACTTCCTTATAGAGCCCCTCCTCCAACACACACGAACGCGCACATGACCAATGAGGGCACGAGATAAGTTTGTGCCCCGATGGAGGGCTGACAGGCAGGTAGGCCATCCAATCGGTTGATTGGTTGTACTTTTTACAGTATTACGGCTTCTACAGATGAAATTTTTTATGGATTTTTTGTCAAAGCACTTAAGATATTCATTGCTATCGGGATGTTAAGAGCATTCCATGGAATATAACAAAAAGGGTATCTCGAGCCGGTTTCTCAAACTTACCTACCCCACCTTTAATGTAGCCTTTGTTTCTGCTAAAAGAGGTGTCGACCAGCTGGGGCAACAAGAAAATCGGCGTAATCGAGTGTGACTATTACAAAATAAATCATTACGTCGGGGTAGCATTTGCTTGGTATTTCCGGTTATTTCTCCACTTCTTAACATGGGTTAACAATACGGTGTAGCTGTCACGTTTGAAGGGACGAAATCGTGACATCTTCACGTCTCCCAGCATGGTAAATCGTCACATGTTCACGTATTGCCGTGATACCGGGTTGGTATGTGACATAGCCTACTTGCCAACCCTCCCGATTTTCGCGGGAGACTGCCGTTTTCCTCCCGGGGTCATATTTATCCCGCATTTCTCCCGATTTCTGACTAAATCTGATTTGTTTCATTCTAACATAACACACCAAATGTTACTGTTTCCACTCGGACTTCAATAGAGAACCGCAGTGACGCGTCCTAAAACCCGGAAGTAAGTTAGCATTTTTAGCACTTCTGGTTCCCTCGTCAAAAAAGCAATGCATTTTCTCCATAGGGTTTTGGAAAATAGCTCGAAATAAGGTCTGTGGTTGACACAAATTTAAGAGATAAATCACGTTTTGTTCTACGACATTAAATACATCAGCAGTGACCCCACTGGTGATTGTTGAAGAGTTTATGTGTCTGAAAAACAATGGTTGTTACCGAGTGGCTGAATAGGACTACAGAAATTGTCGAGGCCGTTGTACGTCATTACGCCGAACACGTAAACACTCCAGCTAACTTTGTTTTCCCCCGTGTTCTGCTTGAAAGCAAGTACCTGCCTATCTCTAGTATCTGTAGTATCTGTATATCTATATATCTGACCATTAGAATCTGTATTTTTTTTTTAACACCGTAGTTTTACAAATTATAGAATAATTAATTAACAGTGTTTTCCAAGTTTACTCGACAGTTTGTTTCGTTAGCTAACGTTAGCTAAAGATAGCGCTACTAGTTAGTTACGCAATGGTTTTTTGCTTTGCTCCGGGTTGCAGCCACAGGTCTTTGCATGAAACGTGCTCGTTCTTTCGTTTCCCAGCCAATGTTTTCCAAAGGAGAGTCTGGATTCGTGCCATGAGGTAAGCTGACATTACATTTTTGTCCATGTCACGGTGAAATGTAAATGATGGGTAGTGACTGTATCGCCGTTTTAGAGATGGCGCTGCTGAAAAGACCGCAACATAAGTAAAGATAATGAATACATCCTATTAAACCTGTGTGGCTTATATGATAAGTCTAATTAGTACAAGCAGCATAACGTTTCACCATGTAACTAAAGATTGTAGTCAGGGAAATCAGTTTGACATATTGAACTAATAACAAATCACCTCTGGCTGGCAGAGAACACTCTGCTCCATAGCTTCTCTTGGACGTAAAATCACATGTACATTTTACATTTATATTCAATTTAATATTCCATCCCTCACATACTTTTGTATATATAATAACTTATATATTTTTTTTCTTGTTATGCTGCTGCAACACAAACATTTCCCAAATTGGGATCAATAAAGTAATATCTTATCTTAATTACGAAATCAAACTATTATAATTAGTGTAGCAGCTGACACCTATTTTCAATATGGATTAATCTACCATTTATTTCTACTCTGCTTACCGTGGCATGCACTCCTTCGAGCTACTGCTGGGGGGTAGCACCAACGCTGTGATCACATACCGCAGCAAACGATACCAGGATCAACAAGTGACAAAGAGATAGTACGGGATTCTGGTGTTCTTCAGCATTTCAAACCTGGAGATCTGATATTGGCTGACAAGGGATTCTTAATCCAGAACATTCTTCCTGAAGGAGTCACTGTCAACATTCCCCCATTCCTCTGTCATGGCCAACTGACACACAGCGAAGCACAGGCTACAAAGCTTATCGCACAAAATAGGATTCTCATCGAGAGAGCAAATGCTCGTTTGAAATAATTTAGGATCCTAAAGTTCATTCCATCTCATCTGAGGCACTTTGCAGATAAACTGGTGCAGGTATGTTGCGCACTAGTGAACTTCCAACGTCCTCTCATAAAAGAGGTGGCAGAAAAATAGTGTCTTTTCACATGTAAACACATGTGTTTCATACATCAATCAATCAATCAATCAATGTTTATTTATATAGCCCAATATCACAAATGTTACATTTGTCTCAGTGGTCTTCACAGTGTGTACAGAATATCAGTATGACAATACGACACCCTCTGTCCTTAGACCCTCACATCGTACAAGGAAAAACTTCCAAAGAAAACCCAGTTTAAAGGGAAAAATGGGAGAAACCTCAGGGAGAGCAACAGAGGAGGGATCCCTCTCCCAGGACGGACAGACGTGCAATAGATGCCGTGTGTAAATTGAAAAGATAATACATTTGCAACATAGGTAGTCCAAATGTTTGGAAATGCATGTGTGTATATAATAGGAAGATGAATCCACGAGGATATCCATCCAGGACCTATGATCCAGGACCACAGCCACGACTCAAGATCCAGCGCTCGCGATCCAGGACACAGGACCGCAGGATCATCCATGACTCCGGATCCCAGCGTATATAGACACCAAAAAGAAAGACATTTGGGGAAGCTGGGTTAATCGGAACATGAGTGTACACGGGTATAGACAGAGAGAAGGAAGAAGTAAGATGTCCCCCGACAAACTAAGCCTATATCAGCAAAACTAGGGGCTGAATCTAATCAGCCCTAACTATAAGCTTTATCAAAAAGGAAGGTCTTAAGCGCACTCTTAAAAACGGATAGGGTGTCTGCCGCCCGAACACAAACTGGAAGCTGATTCCACAAATGTGGAGCTTGATAAGAAAAGGCTCTGGCTCCCATTGTACTTTTAGAGAGTCTAGGAACAACCAACAACCCTGCATTCTTGGAACGCAATGCCCTAGTAGGACAGTAGGGTATAATGAGTTCTTTAAGGTAAGATGGCGCCTGCCCATTAAGGGCTTTGTAGGCGAGAAGAAGAATTTTAAATTCTATCCTGTGTTCTATAGGGAGCCAGTGTAAGGCAGCCAGAACAGGAGTAATGTGGTCCCTTTTCCTAACTCTGGTTAGTACACGAGCCGCAGCATTTTGAATCAGCTGAAGCGACTTGATTGACTTCTTGGTACTCCCTGATAATAAAGAGTTACAATAATCCAGCCTAGAAGTAACAAATGCATGGACTAGTTTCTCTGCATCGTTTTGAGGCAAGATATGCCTGATCTTTGCAATGTTACGTAGATGGAAGTAGGCGGTCCTTGAAATTGATTTTATGTGGGCGTTAAAGGATAAATCCTGATCAAATATAACACCAAGATTCCTTACAGTCTCACTGGAGGCCAAATTAATGCCATCCATAGTTAGTATGTCTTTAGATAATTTGTTTCGTAGATTCTTCGGGCCAAGTACAATAACTTCAGTTTTGGTCGTGTTTAACATCAAAAAGTTTAAGGTCATCCACGTTTTTAAGTCCTTAAGGCAGTCTTGAATTTTATTTAGATGATTAATTTCATCAGGCTTGATTGATAAATATAGTTGAGTATCATCCGCATAACAATGAAAGTTTACAGAATGATTCCTTATAATATTGCCTAACGGAAGCATATATAATGTGAACAAAATAGGTCCGAGCACTGAGCCCTGTGGCACTCCATGGCTAACTTTGGTTTGCGTGGAAGATTCATCGTTAACACGTACAAACTGAGAGCGTTCAGATAGATAGGACCTAAACCAGCCTAAAGCAGTTCCCTGTATGCCAACTAAGTGCTCTAGTCTTTGCAATAGGATATCATGGTCGATAGTATCAAATGCAGCACTAAGATCGAGCAAAACAAGAATAGAGACAAGTCCCTTGTCTGAGGCTATTAGAATATCATTTGTGACTTTAACCAGAGCTGTCTCTGTGCTATGATGTGTTCTAAAGCCAGACTGAAAATCTTCAGATAAATCATTGTTTTTTAAGTAATCACACAATTGTTTTGCGACCGCTTTCTCAAGAATTTTTGAGAGGAACGGAAGATTAGAAATAGGTCTATAGTTGGCTAAAACCTCTGGATCGAGGTTGTGCTTTTTAAGAAGCGGTTTTATCACTGCTACTTTGAATGATTGTGGAACATAGCCTGATAATAAAGACATATTCATAATATTTAATAAAGAAGTGCTAATTAATGGAAAAACTTCCTTCAACAGCTTAGTTGGAATTGGGTCTAACATGCACGTTGATGGTTTAGAAGAGAGAATCATTGAATGTAATTGTTCAAGGTTAATGGCTGAAAAGCATTCTAGTTTACTATCTAGTGTAATATTAGAACTTACAATTCCGGGAGCTGTTGATAACACTATACTGGTCGAAGGCAAGAGGTCATTAATTTTGTTTCTAAGAGTAACAATTTTATCGTTAAAAAAGCACATAAAATCATTACTACTGAGTGCTAAGGGAATAGAAGGCTCAATGGAGCTGTGGCTCTCTGTCAGCCTGGCTACAGTGCTGAAAAGAAATCTTGCATTATTCTTATTCTCATCTATTAATGAAGAGTAGTAGGCTGCTCTCGCTTTACGCAGTGCTTTCTTATATTCATTGAGAGTAATATGCCAAATTAAACGAGATTCTTCAAGTTTAGTGGAACGCCATATCCTTTCAAGTTGTCTAGACTTTTGCTTTATTTTGCGGGTTTCGGCATTATGCCATGAAGCTAATCTATGTTGTTTTATTTTCTTCTTTTTCAAAGGAGCAACAGAGTCTAATTTTATTCGCAGCGCATCTATAGCACTATCAACAACATGATCAATTTGGGGTGGTGTACATTTTGTATAAGTTTCCTCCCCTACATGCAGACATGCTATCGAGTTAAGTATTGGTTGAATCTCTTCCTTAAATGTGGCTATAGCACTAACAGATAGGTTTCTGCTGCAAGAGCTTTTGACTAATGCTTTGTAGTCTAGTAACAGTACTTCAAAAGTTACTAAGAAATGGTCGGATAAAGCAGGATTATGCGGTTCGACTAATAGTTGCTCAATTTCAATACCATAAGTCAGAACAAGGTCGAGAGTGTGATTATAACAGTGGGTTGGTTTATTTACACTCTGACAGAAACCAACAGAATCTAATATAGAGTTAAATGCAACAGTAAGGCTATTTTTATCATCGTCAACATGAATATTAAAGTCACCTACGATAATTACTTTGTCTGTTTTAAGAACCAAAGTTGATAAAAACTCAGAGAATTCTGATAAGAATTCTGAATAAGGACCTGGTGCACGATACACTGTAACAAATAAGATATTTGTAATAAAGATGTCATGTGACACATAAAATGGATTTGTTGATGGGAATTAATGTCACTAATGTGAATAAATTAACTCTAGGTTAACGGTACTCTTGCTATCACTACTCACCGACACTCTATAAACCTTCTCCCTCATGCTAGCCCTGACAACACCGGTAAGCACACCTTCATCTAGGCTGCACTGTTGTACGTGTCCTGACTTGTAGTGGTTCTCTCCAATCTTCTTGTCATCTTTGTAAAACGATATCAGACTGGTAATTGACACAGCCATGACTTCTAGTGAAATTCTGTGTGGCTAAAATTAAAAGCTTTGTTAAAATATGCAAGCGCGCAAAAGTCAGTTGAAACGATCTAAAGTTGGCGTGACGTTGAAGTCGTGCGACCCTGCTGCTGTACTTTTTTGTAGTTCGTTTATAGCATAACGTTAGCATTTTGCTTCTGGCGACTAGATTTATGATTAAAAAATTATAAAAGTAGGATAGACATGTGGATATTATCCGGCCGAACAAAACGTGATCCGTCTCTTAAATGTGTCTCAACCACAGACCTTATTTCGAGCTATTTTCCAAAATCCTATGGAGAAATTGCATTGCGTTTTTGACGAAGGAACCGGAAGGAGTTTACATCCGGGTTTTAGGACGCGTCACTGCGGTTCTCTATAGAGAGGCGAAGTCCCTCCCTTTCCGGGAGCCTCCATGGGACCCCGGAAACGTAAAATTATACATTGAAGTCAATGGAGAGAGCAAGGTTATCTTTTGATCCCGTTTGAATTGTGCCACGAATGACACATATGATGTTTGTCAATTTAAAAGAAAAATGTGTCGTAAAACTGTGAAGTTACACATTTTTTTGTGTGAAACCGCTGAGTGAACTACAGGTCTCTAGTCTCGCACAATACGCGTCACCATCACAAAGACGGCCGTCACGTTAGCAAATTTCACCTGTTTCTTTCAGAATGAGAATAAAAGTATAAAACGAGGTGAACATCACTACAAGTCTGGACACGTTGAGAGCTGTACATACACGAAAGGGGAGTTAGTCGGTTCTGTAAGAGCAGCGGGACCGGCTTTACAAGGCTTCGGTGAGTAATATGAGTGCAATGTGTAACGTTAATGTCAGCTAGGCTAGCTAACATTAGCTAACAAGGTACACTAACGTGTTTTGTTTCAGTAACTAGTTTTCTCCTTAAGAACTTCGTGGTCTCTGTGTATGCTGTGGATAACATTAGTGTTCACAAGAACAAGGTACACTCCCGTGTTTTGTTTTAGTTGCTCTTCAGATTGAAGCGGCCAGTTTTATATCGACTATACTGTATGTGTGATCTCCTTTTACATCTCGTTGTGTCATTTGAGTTTATTTGCTGTGTGTAGATTCAAGGGTTTTGGTTATCTTGTCAATTTGTTTGGTTATCTAGGCACAGCTGTGTGTGACTCCCTCTGGTACACCGGTATGTGTTTTCCTAATGTAGAGAGCATTGATTAATTAATAAACTACAGACTGAGTCTAGATCCTGACCAAATCCTTTTTTATTGTTGATCAAATGTTTTTCAAAAATGTATTCATACACATTTAGAAAAATACAATGTACAATCACAACCAGTACAACACACATTACAAAAAATACAGAAAAAACAAACAATAACAACAATCAGACAAAACTATGAAAAAATAAACCCTCCCACCCCCAGATCCGGACCATCCTTGTATTATTGCTCATTCAATCTATTATAGCATGCTAACAAACATGGTACTTACTTTATTTTTACAGATCTGCATGGGAGACGATGGCGCGATGCAGAGCGCTGTCTGTGATTGTGCACAGGGGATGTACAAATGCAGCCACGCTGCAGCATTGGCAATATGTGCCATGTGGCAGATCAGCTCCACAGATGTTGAGTGCCAGTGGAGGAAGCCTGGCACTTCCAAAGTAGTCCAGCCGGTGTCTCAACTTTACCAACAGTGAGAGGAGACATACAACCCACTGGCCAGAGACATCGCCACTCAGGATGTATACTGGTTCAGGTCTGCACTGAGGGGCGCACAGTGTGGCATGGCATGGCTTCACCTGAGCCAGAGCCGCGGCCTCAACATCAGGCCATTGTCACCGTGCCGGAGCTGGTGAAGGGGCGTGGGGGTCGGTGGCTTGAGGAAATTCTTGCCTCAATGCGACTGAGCAGAGACCAGCAAGCTGCCATCCAGACAGCCACCGGAGGACAGCGGACAAAGTGGCAGTTACACAGGCGGGGCAGGTTGACAGCCAGCAAGTTTGGTGCTGTGCTGCGGTCGGGACTTTCATCCACTCCATGCGCGTCCCTCATGAAGAGGGTGCTCGGGGGGTACAACTTGGACGGAGTCATGGCTGTCAACTAGGGGGTTGTAAACGAGGCCGAAGGGGTGAAGGCTTTTGTGCAGGCCTATCAGGAGACAGTGTTCGAGTCTGGTCTCTTTGTGAGTGAGTCAGTGTTTTGGGAGCATCCCCCGATGGACTTGTGCAGCCATCTGCCCTGCTGGAGGTGAAGTGTCCACCATCATTATATAGGATATATATATATATATATATATATTTGTATACATATCTGTAAATTGTATAATTTTATTTGATTTAAAAGTCTTTTTGATCTCTCTGTCTATAAACACAAACTGAGTAAGATTGACAATAAAGTTGACTTTGAAAAATATATATATTCTTTATGAAAATAGTTGACTGTTGGAGAAATGAATCCAAATGAAACGTTGGACTGAACTGCAACTACGCCTTTAAATCTCTACGGACTGTTTTTCAGTGGGATGGCAAGTTCCTATCTTTAAACATTTATTAGTTTTTTCTCAGAACAGATTTGATTTTCTGAAGTTAATTTAACTTAACCATGTAAGGTCATTATTAAAAAGGTACAATCAATTTGTTTAGGGTTGAATAAAATAATGATAAACATTTCATTTGGATAATTTACTGACAGAATAAGAAACTCAATGATGCTCTACTCACCTGTTCCTTTTTATAAAGTGAAACCGTTGAAACGATAGATTTTAGTAAACTTAAAAACAACCTTCTCCAAAAGCTATCAAGGAATATACCGAATACTTGTTTTAGAACTTTATTACATATTTTTATATAAATAGTTTGAGTGATCCATAATTGACAGAAGCTTGTGTTTACACTGACCTGTTACATTACATTACATTTAGCTGACGCTTTTATCCAAAGCGACTTACAATAAGTACATTCGACCAGGAAGACACAACCTTGAGGAAAACAGAATCATATAAGTACATCAGGTTTACTCTGTTACTCATATATTAATGTCTTTGTAACTTCAGTAAACCACTACCTCACTAATTTCTTTCATTCATCACGGTTCAAAAACTAAGTGATACATGCACCAGTTTAATAATTATAATAACGTAGGATTGCAACTCTTTGAAACTGTAGGTGGCTCTTAAAAGAGCCGTTGTGTTTGGGTGTGCTGGTCTCAGGTCAGTCTAAGCCCTCTCTCGCGGATGCAGCTGGGGGGCAGCTACATGGATATCGGTGCAGTCCACAATCATTGTGCAGTTGAAGGCAGAATTCATTTATTATTGACTCCGAATGAAGCACAACTTCATGTCATACAATACATTGACTTTATTTGTAATTGTGTAAAAAAATAAAGCATTGATTAGCAAGCAGGACCTGCAGGAACAGAGAACGGTGATGGATGGAGCTGAGAAGAGAGAAGAATAAAGAAAACGGATCAACTTCATTATCGGATATTAAAAATTCAATTTCAAAACAAGTTGCCGCTCCTACAGTTTTCTAGTGTGTAAAGATGATTTCACTTGACCTATGCACAATATCACACTCAATACATGTGTGTCTCTGGGGGGTGCATTGTGCCTTTGATGTATATAAATAATATACCATAACCAAATACTATTACGTACAGTGGAAATCAGGTTGCCAGAGCAGGTCAGTCCAGTGTGCATGTTCCTCAGGGTCTCAGCAGTTACAGGTGAGGGAAAGGAAATAAAAGAGAAAAAGGTCAGTAACAACACCTTAAAGTAACAACACTTTGAATAATTATCTCTTTTAATAATGTTCTATCAGTAATCACTCAACTACTGTCTTTACAACAAACAGATTGACTCACTATCATCACAATGAAACACGTCCAGAAGAATGGACCACAGATGGAAATTAGCTATTAGCTATAATCTGGCATATTGCATCTCTTCTCTTTGCTGAGATTAATGTTTTTGTATGCATGGTCCTTCTATAAATAAATAAATGTCATGCAAAGCTGCCTGCCTGCCTTCCTTCCTTCGACTCTCCCTGAACTGCCTGATCTTTTAATGTTCAATGTTAACCATTTGAGCAGATAGCATGAAGTCGAAAAGATCGCAGATGCTAATGTGCCGTTAGCCTACCTCCCGCCCCCTTAGCACCTGGTGGAGGGGGCGATAGGCTCCTCTTCAAATGTTTCACAAAATACTTACCATCATGACTACTCTTACTGTTTAACATTTGGGGTTACTTCATGTTAAGGCTAATACAAATGACAAGGCTAAGTAATGTGATGCTAACTAACGTGCTCGCTACTAGCTATGTAGCTAGCTTGACTGTGTTCCATGCAAAACATGTGTATTACCTGATATGTTTGGTCCAACGACTCCTGGTCCTTTCATCAGACGGGAAGCGATAGAACGAGCTATGATCTATAAGTATGATCACTTATGTGATTACAACCTGGTACAAAGCACACAGGCATCTTGTAAAAGTGAATTTATTTTTAGCAATCTCTTATTTATTGGAGGGAATAAATCAGTTATGAGATCTTCGCTTTAATTACGAGTCGCAACCACTTGGAGCATTATCGCCTGTGACATCACTTACGCGAGCCAGAATGGGATTTGGGATTTGTAGTCTTTGTAGTCGCGTATTTTTCATAGTCTTATATTTCAACAGTTTTACGACAAAATGTGACTTTTTTGACATGGAACTTATTGTTTAAGATTGACAAACATCATATGTGTAGTTCGTGGCACAATTCAAACGGGATCAAAAGATACGTTTTCTCTCTCCATTGAATTCAATGTAAATTTTTCGCTTCCGGGGTCCCATGGGCCGGAAGTAGATGGGCGTGACTTCGCCTCTCTATACAGCTACACCATTGTTTGGTTTCCATGGTAACGTGTCTCTTTAGTAGCGCGTGCAAATGAAAGTCTGAGAGGGTCTTCAGGAGGAAGATAGTCAGAGAAAACAGAACAAGAATGGACAACTCAACCCTCTGCTCACTCCTTTCCTGTAAATTAAACTATACAGACCAGCCCACACATATGACAGCGCAGTTGCTCATTCCAACTCTTCTTTTTTCCTGCTACGCTCTTGTTTGACACGCTGAATGTTGACTGGTGTTTGACTGAAGTAAGCTCTGTGAAAAGTTCCAGTTATTAACTCGGTATTTACAAAGCTGTCATCTCCACATTTGGAGAAAGTTACAAGCCGTTTGACAGCAGCACATCTGCATATTTCACAGAAGGCTCGTTTAGTGGTTTTGCAAATAATTAACCACTCTCTGTTTTTGTACCATTCTGCATTGAAGTACCTTTTTTCTTTGCCCAAATAAGCTTTTATTTTCCCGTCACAATGTCCCGACAACAAACCTCCATGCAGTCGGAACCAGCCTGTTTCGGTTCAACATGCCGGCGGCGGCGGTTTTGACAGCCTCTGCGGCCGCAGAGCTGCTGCTGGGGTTCATCTGGCTGCGCTGGTTCTATGGTTGAAGGACTAGGCTCCGGAATTGTGGATGTCAGGGATGTGACATTCAAGTTGTTGAATTTCAGCTTAGTTTGAATGTATTTTGTTTTCTTATGCGCCGGTTCTTCTGACATGTTTGCAAGTTTACTATCTAGGTTAACGGCTGACACACACAGAACAACGTAACACATAAGGCCGAGGCTATAGGCTATACAGGACGGTCCTGTACACAACGCCAAATGGCTATACAGGACCGTCCTGCACACAGCTCTCTGAAATGGCTATATACAGGACGGTCCTGCACAGAAGCCCTGAAATGGCTATATACAGGACGGTCCTGTGGATAAGATATCTGAAATGGCTATAGACAGGACCGTCCTGCAGCTAACGTCAAATGATACAGACCGGGCTATTATAGCATGCTTAAGCAAGTTTCGCGGGTGGTAATGTAGGGATAGGATTCACAGATAAATATTCTCACGACAACATTATTTTCAATGAGTTTCCCTTCAATATAAAATTGTGGCAATTAAATCTCTTTCCATGCCAATTACTTAGCTTTTTATGCTGATTTCAGTCTTTTTTTTGCCTTATCTTTTTATGTTGTTTCAATCATTTTCTACTTTATATTTTCCAGTGCACAATGTTTTACTTGTAAAGGATTATCACTGCATACTTTAAAGACTACTCGGTTTTATTAAAACTGAAGGTTTTTTTTAAAGAATACGCCGACATTTCGTTGACGTGTAGTGATTTTGCATTGAAAGCAACACAAATCATTTATCGGCTACGCCGGCATTTTTATTTTAGAAATCGGAGAAACCGTCTTTTGAATTGTATGTAGTATGCTGTACATTTTTGTAATTTATCCTACTGTAAAAGTTAATTGTACACCAATTATATCCATATTTCTGTAGACTACATAAAAAGTACAGGACCGTCCTGTACAGTATATAGCCATTTCAGAGACCTTATATACAGGACCGTCCTGTATATAGCCACTCCCAACACATAACGTAAATAACGTAACAAATAAACACATCTAAGCTTTGTTATTGGTTGTAATGTACATGGATACATTTGAATGGTGTGACAATGTTCCTGTTATGTCTGCCTGCTGTATTTTACCTAATGCAAAGTGACCTGCTCCTCGAAATCAGTCGCATTGACCCGAAGACACATTTTGAGTTGTATACACTGTTGGAAAGAGGAGATTCCTAGCTTTCTAATGATATCAGGATTGTTTTTGTACTATATTAAGCAAAATATGTCACATTATATAATGACTGAAGAAGTTTAAAGATTTATATTGCGGATATTATCAGTACATCTGATTCAAATGAACATGTGTATTAAAGGATGTCAGTGGATTATCCCTAAATTAGTAGATTTAGGGAACGTTTACAGATAACAGATCAAGTTAGGATACCGAAGCAAGTTAGCAACACACGTTGAACAGCCTTTTAATTGTAAATTCCGTTCTCTTAATGTCATTTTGTCCAACATGTTGAATTAGAGAAGAGGGGCTTCTAAACGGGATTGTATGCGGGGGTGGAGGGAGTTAAATATTAGATAAATATAACTTTGGTGCGTGTAAGAGTGAGTGTTTTTAGCAGAGCCATATTGTGTCCTTGTGATTCTGTTGATTATTACCTGTCTGTATAATGTTGCAGCTCAGCTGATTTTGGATTGATGGCAAAGGGAGAGGGACTTAAGTGAGAGTGAAAACACAAGGTAAGTTTAATACTACTGTTTTATATAAGTAAACACGTTATCTCCCCAAGGCAATAGGTGTGCTATATAGGTGTGTATAACCCTTTCTCCTGTCTGTTACTCCCTCTTTCAGCACAAGAACCAGAGGGGGATTCAATGGAGCCTGAATACCTGCACTGAGACCCTCACCCTGCACCCTGAGTCTCAACTCTCAGTGTTTTTCAAGCCTTTCCCTGTTTTTTTGTATTAAACAAAACATTAAGCTTTCCCAATGGTGTGGTTTTCGTTTTGTGAAAAAGTGCAAATGCAGTGTTTGTATATAATTACATCACATATTTTGTTGCTGTTGGTCGTGAAATTGCTCCTGCTGACTTGAGCCAGCCATTTTTCCCTCCGCTCTGTGTCAGTGGGGAAGCCTTACATTCGTACTCCTTTCTCTGAGCGATTTGAGCATCCCCAGGCAGCACAGCAAACCATGGTGGCTACTAGGCAGCACAGAAAACCAGGACAACACGGAGGAAAAGGCACCGACAAACTGCATGATATGCTATTCAATGTTTATTGAATTCCATGTATTTGCAATGGATGTTCCTAAAACAAGACATTTAACATCATCATCATCATCATCATCATCATCATCATCATCATCATCATCATATGCTGCTAGTCCTGCTATTCCTGCTGCTGCTGCTAGTCCTTTGATAGTCACCTGTCAGTCTCCTGTCCTTTCTGAAAGCCATAAAGATGACATTAGTCATGTAGATAACTTGTGTCCTCAATTACCAGGGAATTACTGAAACTACCATGAATTTAAGAAAATGGTAGAAATGAATCCAATCTGAATTTTAAAGCATTACTTTAGATCCCCTCCCTCTAAATGTATCAATAAACATTAGAAAGTGATGCTCCTGACTACCATACAAGGTTAAGAAGATAATATTGGTTTGAAAGAATTCAAAGCTATAAATAAACAGCAACAGGCTCTTTAACAAGGCACTGTTTGTAACATGTAAACTAGTTGTTCACACTAATCCTAATATTATTACTTAATATTAGCAAATTCGATTTTATTTTTTAAAACATATTGATGTAAATACATACACATATCGATTTGTTGTATAAATATTGCAAATCAAAACCTTTATTCACTAATAATTACCAAAAATCGTAGTTCTATCTCCTGTTATCAATGCATTCACATTGCCCGCCATGAACTTCCGGGGAACGATCCTCGTCTATATGAACCACGTGACGATAACCGTTTTTGGACTTCCGTTGTCGTAACTCTTCTATCTATATGGCGCTGGTTTCTCCCATGTCCCCTTTAAACTGTGGGTTTTCTCCGGAAGTTTTTCCTTGTACGATGTGAGGGTCTAAGGACAGAGGGTCTAAGGACAGAGAGTGTCGTATTGTCATACTGATATTCTGAACACACTGTGAAGACCACTGAGACAAATGTAACATTTGTGATATTGGGCTATATAAATAAACATTGATTGATTGATTGATTGATTATTAGCGGAGCAAATGATCAAAGTAGTAGCCTACGGAGGGAAGATATTTTCGTTTGTATTTCATTTTCTGGTCTGGGGGAAGCTCGCGAGTGTGTGCGTGTATACGTGTGTGTGTTTGTGTATTTTTGTGTTTGTTTCCCAGGGAAAACTCTCAGGAGAAACACCGGCTGTTGTTGTGCCTGCTGTGACGTTAAGTTACTCCGTTCTCCGCTTGTAATTATGCCGTCACAAGCTTCAAAGCTGTATTTATCATCTGAATTTGCCGAAACAAGTTTAATATTCTGAAAGCCAAGACTTTGTTTATTTGAAATCAGATGAAAACAAACTGTAACGGTCCCTGCGGTGTTATCTATGATTACTATGCCTTACATTCATAATGTCAGCGGAGGGAGGGGAAGCGGCGCTGTGGAAGAGCAGAGTGGCGAGTGAGAGGCGAGCTGTGTTCTTCCCTTTACAAGCTTCAAAAATGCCTGTAGCTAATGAGATTGAATATAACAATCAAAAATAACAAAATATACACAGCTAGATCAGATGGCGTTCTTTTTAGATGCGACTTTAGAGGGGAATTATTGAAACGGGATGTGTACAGTGTTCCGAGGCATCCGCTGCTGCGAAAATGTGGGGCAGGGCCGTAAAGTGGGGGGGGGGGGGGGGGGGGGGGCAATGGCCCCCCCGCTTCCGGCGCCCTTGTGATGGGTACCATAATATCAATCTAGTTTGCTTTCAAACCACATTTTGCCAGTTTGCTAGGCGGCGCGTGAGGCTCAGGTTTGGGAAGGCTAAATCACTTTTTTTTACCTGACGCTGTCCGCCTCCGGCGTCTGAGATCAACTCAGTGAAAGCACCGCCTGCTGAAAAATCAGAGCTCAGTGTGCGGAGTTTAAATCTATCAAGTCATATTACAGGATAAAGGAAATACAGTTTAAACTGCTGTATGCAGAGAAGACGCCGACGTGTCGCACTTATCATTCATATCACATTCAATCAGATCATCGATCATATAATATCATAGCCTATATTATCTCCTTATCTGAGTCAGCTGAGCCGTATCTGGCTGTGCAACACTCACAATGTCACATACTGTATGCAGAAGTATTATTTTAAGCAACACATTATTGACGAAACACTCAACTCAAATGTAATTAAAGTCAGATCCACTCGTGTCTTAGATGGGGCAGTGATATCATAACACTGTTACGCTTTCAAACACTCGGTAGTTTATTTATTTTTTAACCAGTTGTTCTGTATTCACCTTGCAGGTGGCTTGTATCCTGGATTATTATGTTTAAGTCATGGATGACTAATATTAGACAAATATGAACTTTAAAGTTCATATTTGTCTAATATTAGTTTACTTTTCATTAATGAAGTATGACACTGCGCTGTCAGTACACTTGTCCCTGTTTGTGATTGGTCAAATGTTGCTAACCCCACCCCTTTCACGTGAACGCGCTCTCAGCTTGTGAGAGAAGCCCTGCCTTGATTTACCGAGTTGATATTAACCAGCGTCAAGATCTCGTTTGTTAGGGTTAGTTTAGATAACTCAAACATATCCAGGGTTTGAACTGGCTTCGTAGTACAGGGCACAGGTGGCTGCATAGCAGTGCTAATGTCAAAGACACAAACATTATACATTATATTTTTATTTTACCAGGATGCAGACACAAATATTTGGGAAGGCTTAGCCTTCCCTAGCCTACAGCACCCGCCGCCCCTGCCCCTACCTCATTCCCTCTAATACCCGCATGCGCTGGAACCCACACAAATTGAACAACAATTCCCAAATGAACTAACCTAAACATGATGTGTAAAATGTCATGTAAAATATCCTGACGGCATTCTGAAGAGAAGTTGTTTATGCTCTCCAAAGCTGCGCTGGAGTCAGAGCAAATGACCATTCACATTGGCTGTGTTTCCTCTGCCCACTGAAGTGCTAGAGAGATAGCCATCATCTCTACTGTATACTGTGATGTGATCACTCGTTCGCTTTCCCACTTTGACCTTTAACTCAGGAACATAAAATGCACAACTAGTTAGACCATTTTCTGGATTTTTGGATCCATCAGTAAATATTTGTAGAAACTGCCCATATTGTTCATGTAGAACAGTGTTCACAGAAGCCTGTTGATTTTATTTGTCATTGAATGTAACCGTTTCAATAATGATACATCTACTATAGGTTGAGGTAGCAACCATGGTGGAACAGCTGATAACAACACCGTTGGACTAATATTCCATTCTTTAACTTTTAATTCCTTACATAATTCTGAAACACAAACACTTTCTTTTTACATTTTGTTACTTTCCCAACTTGTTTGTACAGTTTGTTTAGTAGGGTGAGTATCTTTATGGCCCTGAAGATTTGCCCAGTAATGAACAATTAACTGTTTTCTCCTCAAAGAAATTGGTATTTCTCCGACCTCTACCTGAAGTGCCGACACTGGTGTAGATCTGACTGCCCCACAGCATATCCTTAGTGCTTGTGCCTGGACTCTATCTAATTTTTGAAGAGAAGAGTATGCAGCTGAACCATACACTATTAGTCCGTATTCTATGGCTGATCTAATTAAGGCTGTGTATACGTTCTCCAAAGCAGCTTTATCAGCCCCCCACTTAGTGCCTGCCAAGCACCTCATAACATTTAAAACCTTTTTACATTTATCTACTTTATCAATGTGACTCTCTCATCCAACCATACTCCCAGAAATGTAAATGTCCTCACTTTCTTTAGTTCTTGTAACTTCTTTTTCTACCTCTACTTCTTCTACTTCTACTTCTAATTCAATGTACCTGCCCGCGAAATATTGGACTAAAGAAACTCGGCTAGAATAATAATATGTTATGCATTATATCAACCGTATTAGTACAATGAGCGACATCTAGTGACAGATTTTGGAACATTGATTTGATTTTCCTCATGGCAGTTAGACTCTAGAGACAAACCAGGGTACTTTATTTTTATTTTTGATCTGTGTCTGTCCATTTGGTGTAGTATTTGATACAATATTACATTTGGTTTATATATCAGTCACTTTCTTATTAAATGCCAGGTTTTAGGCCTTGATTTGAAAATTCAATCCTGAAAATAAAAAATCAACCAGATTAATGTTTCTTTAATCCTGACCTGACTAAGTAAGTAAATCTGTATAGGAAGAAGAGTTAAGGGATAGAGGAGAAAAGATTATGGTATAATTACAGAGCCTGTCCATTTATAAATTGAGGAAATCAATGTTAGTCTGTTAACCAAAGTGCAGCCATCTGATTACATTTGGTTTACTATCTATTATTAAAGATCAGAGGAAAATAACAGAATGAGAGAGGTTAATCCGGAATAAAAATAAAGAAGCAAAGATATTGTAGAGCAGTGAGAAGGAAAAAAGCTTGGTGTGTCAATTCATTACATTGCCAGTATTTTTCGTTGTTGTGAAAAAGAAATCGCCCCCTCAGATTTTTTAACAGCCCCCTCAGTCATTTCATCCTGGAGCCGGGCCTGCTCCCTCCTGTCAGATGGAGGGAGTAAATACAGCAGCAAGCTTTGGGACAAACTCCCCTCTCTCCGGCAGAAACAGGAAATGCCGTAACTGTATGTAACAACGGTTTCAAATCAGCCTCTCCACACCTCTCCACACTCGTTGGTTTGGAACAGCCCTCAATATGGCGGACCCTCCACGTGAACGTGCAAACGGAGGGGTAATGTGTAGGGGTAGGGTGTAGGGGGCGGTTTGGGAATGGGTCTCCATTTAGCTTAGGAACCTTCCTAACGGAGTGAAATGACCCGGAAGTCCCTCAGTGGCAGCCATGATAAGTGCCGTTCCAATTCTCTAGAATGATAGGAAAGGAGGTTTCAAACTTCCTTTATAACCTCCTTTAGCTTAGGAACCACTGGACCTCCCTAACAGAAAGGAGAGGAGAAAATGCTGCCCCACAATGCCTTGCAGCCGCAGCATTTGACGTCACACAACAGTCGGCCGTTCACGGAAACAATCGATTATGACGGAGAAATGATATCATGAAAGTTACGTGCTTATTAAGCTTTTTAAAACGTATGTGGTAATGTAAGTTGCCAAAATGCTTTGTTTTGAACGTTCATCAGTATTATAATCAAAAAGATAAATATGAACGTTAGTTTTTACTGAAATGATCAAATAAACATTTCACTGAGCTGTGTGGGGTTTGTTCAACTTTTAAAAGATGTTTGAATGGTGATGTACACAGTGATAGATGTTAAGGACTAACGTTTATAATAAATACATTTGTATTGATTTTAAGATATTTTCATACAATCATACGTATTGGGATCATTGGTATTAATGTGGACCGGAGGGAGAGGGTGACGAGCAGAAGTTTCACTTTCCTTTTTTATTTCAATTCCAACTTTGGTCATGAAGAATATGTTTCTCTGTTGTCCACGTTCATAAAGCAAAGCAGCAGCATCAGAGCACGGTGCAGAGTCTCTAGATGAGTTCACAGTAGTCCCTCGTTCTTATTAAACATCCATGTTGTAGTCCGCTATAGAAAACTGTAGTTTCCATAGTTTCCCCACAGCAGCAGCAGACGCACAAAATGACGTTCGCTGGTGCATCATAAACACGTCGGATAGTGAAAGTGCAGTCGGATTCTCCTAAATCCTTTTGAATTCTCCTATCCACTATCCCTTAACCCTGTGACGTTTCACTCAGAGGTCAAGGAATAGGAGATCGGGTTAGAATTTAGGAGCTGATTTTTAAACTATCCGAACGCAACCCGAGTCTGCAGCGGTGCTGACTTGAGACCGATCTCCATAGACATATAAAGAGTTGACGCCGCATCGACCGCTACTGCCTATTGGCGCTGACGAGCCGTGGGGCCGCCATCTTGGACCGGTCACCCACTCCACACAGTGTAATCTGTCTGGCAGGCGCAATGAAGTGTCAGCGCATTAAAAGGGAAATGGAAACACTTTTCAAACTGCTTTCCATGCGACAATATTCCCATTAGGAAATGTATTTATCTAGTCTATTTCCAATGTAAACGATCGAGATACGCAACATTTTTTTTTTAAATACGCGCCTAATGACCTTGGGCGCTTCCATCGATCCGGGACTTTCCCAGTGACGTCACTGTGTGGGTACGGCTCCCTGGGCCAAAGCTCAATACAGCTGCAAACAACATGGCGTGCAATGCACCAGTGGTTTCCAACAAAAGAAAACGGTCGTCGTCAGGAGCGTATTGTATTGCCCCAGGCTGCACAAATGGTTTTTATACAAAGAAGGAAGAAGTACATTTCCATAGGCTGCTACTAAAGGATGAGAAGCTGCTCAAAGCATGGGTTATTTCCATGAAACGGTCCGATCCGCCGCTGAATCAGTACGCACGTGTGTGCAGCGAACACTTTACAAATGACGATTATGTCCACAAAATGATGTTTGATGAGTCTGGATGCCTGGTTCAATACAAAACATCGGATTTGAAGCCAGGATCTGTTCCCACAATATTCGATTTCTCATCGTATGCAGTCGGGAACACCGACCGTCCCAGCACGTCGGCCGCGCAAGACAATGACACCAGTGTCAACAAACGTGAAGTTCGAGCCACCAAACGAGCTGCTTCAGCTGCCGAGAGAGAGGTAAATATTGCAGCACTACCAGATTACTAGCTCACACATGTATTTACTGACACAGTGTGACCTTATTAATTTATCAGGGGAAAAATATGTCGTATATGAAGTCAGCCTGTGGGGCTCAATGTGTCTGTGGTATATGAAGAAAGCCCGTGGAGCTCTGTCTGTGGTACTATGAAGTCAGCCCATGGAGCTCTGTGTCTGTGGTATACAAGTATGAAGTCAGCCCGTGGAGCTTTGTGTCTGTGGTATATGAAGAAAGCCCGTGGAGTTCTGTCTGTGGTATACATGTATGAAGTCAGCCCGTGGAGCTCTGTGTCTGTGGCATATGAAGTCGGCCCATAGGGCTCAATGTGTCTGTGGCATATGAAGTCAGCCCATGGGGCTCAATGTGTCTGTGGTGTATGAAGCTTAGTCAGCCCGTGGGGATCTATGTGCCCGTGGGATAGGAAGTCCACCCATGGGGTTCTATATTCTATATTCCTCCATCGCTGCCATATCTGCCACGTTGTGTTGACTTCCGGTATGGATACCCGGAGCGAGGACCCACACAGTGACGTCACCATTTGGGACTCCCCTAATGGCAGCGGCCTGGTCCCGGAATTCCCCACCCGGCCGGCGGATAATTAATTTTCTTTTGCCGAGTAATATCATATACAATAAATATTACGATCAATATCCATTGTAAAATGAATAAACTACCGGAATATTATAGCTGTAATGGTGTTTCCTTTCCCCTTTAATCAATCATAACCATAGACTGTATGGACGTAGTGTCCCCGTGACGTCACCCATAGGATTCTGCAGAGTTGCAGAGAAGCCCTTAGTAGGCGGAGTCGGCCACTAACGGCTCGACTGTGACGTCAGAGTCTAATCCCGCCTGCTCCAAATAAGGGCAAAGAGGCGGAGCCGAGGCAGGACTTGCTGCCTCCGAACTGGAAGTAAACAGAGCTAGCTCAGGCTAAGAAGCTAAGCTAACATGAAATGCATGCATACCAAGTTACTCTTAACAGTGTAGTTCCCCTATATAAACGTTAAATTCATAATCAAATGAGACAATCTGCAAGAGAATTAGCTATATGTTGTTATTCTTAATGCTTGTCATTCACACGTTGAGAAAAGACGGACTCCACCGCCCGGACCTAATGGAGCCGCAGTGGGCTAGCTCCGGGACGCCGGCTGGAGCTAGCCCCCTGCGGCTCCGTTAGCTCCGGCGGCCACCACTAGGATAATTGGGTCCCCTATTAACATTTGCTCCCGTTTAGCATTATGGGCGTCATAGCCATAGACTATAAAAGTCTTACCCAAGGCTGAATCATAAACTAAAATGTATATGTATGTATAAAGGGTTACGTCCTTAGCTGGCTAATAAGTTACAAGCTAAGCTACCATGCACACAAACACCTGCGAACGGGGTTAACATGTATAATATTATAATTTTAGACTTCTTGGAAGTTCTGTTAGTACATTCAAGCGCACAGCACAACATTTTAATTGTCTGGTATTTGTAACAATATTCCCTAAAAGGCACAATCACCACGAACACAGCTAAAGCAAAAGGGTCAAGTACAGTAACTACAACTAACTAACGTTGTAGCCTCTATGGTTGTAGTCTAGAGAGTGGACAAGTTGCTGTTAGCTGATAGTGAGGCATGTACGTGTCCATCAAAGTGACCATGCCCTAATTTATGCAAAAGCTTTAAGGCTTAATATTAATTAAACAGATGAGTTGAGAAAAAATGCACCCCCCACAGAAACACAGACACAACCAATGACAACAAGTTGGAATAATGGTTGTCGATGCCAAACTGCGTCTCCTCAATGTGTTCCCCAAGCTGAAAAACATCCTCCGTTCCAATCTGCTCCCGGACGATGTAGGTGACTGTCGACACCTTTGGAGCTTGCCTTGTTGAAGCTTGGCGAATCACCCTCTCTGCAGCTCTCAGCACCTTCACTGTGCCTTGTGATGGAATCACTAGGCCACCGTTGTTTTTCAGGGCTAGAAGGTGGTAGCTCTCATCAAATGATGAAGGTACAGCATCTCTGACCAAGCTTGCACGGCACACCAGAGATGTTCACAAGTCTTTTTTTGCAAGTCCAAGTCAAGTCTCAAGTCTTTGGTCACGAGTCCAAGTCAAGTCTCAAGTCTTTGTGGGGTGAGACTTGATCAAGTCTCAAGTCTTTGGTCACGAGTCCAAGTCAAGTCTCAAGTCTTTGTGGGGTGAGACTTGATCAAGTCTCAAGTCTTTGGTCACGAGTCCAAGTCAAGTCTCAAGTCTCTAAAAAAATAAAAGTCTCATGTCTCTTCTGGTTGTAATAAGCCTTCTATTGTCTGCTGCTATCCAGTCTGTTAAGAATACTGCACAGCTATATCTAAGAAATTCAATGCATTTACTGTGTTATTATCACTCCTATATCTATTAGCATACAGTATCAGTACTGATTAGTTGTTTGTTATATGATCACTTTAAACAGGCTATTGCAATGCAATATGAGGAAAAACTAAATGCAAACAACTTATAAGCAAAACACTTCAGAATCAGAAATCAGTATCACAAATACAAAGCTAGTAGCAAGCTAAGTTAACATTACATAGCTGATGCTGAGCTAAACATGTTTGCTAACCGTCCATGCGTTAATGTGACTGACCTGTCCGGGTGAGTTTTCAAGTGCCTGATGAAATTCGACGTTGTTGCGCCAGCATCCTTGATTTTGATATTGCAGACTTTGCAGTGTGCGCTCCTTTTGTTGGTGCCGCCGGCGTTTTGTTCGAAGTTTTTGTAGTTGAACCTAATTACAAGCGGTACAGCCGCAGGTGTGCCGCCGGTCGCCATTGTGTTACTACGAGGTAGTAACAGAGGCGCGCACGTCTGCGTAATGAGCCCGGCTGAAATAACTGGATGGCCTACCTGCCTGTCAGCCTTCCATCTGGGCACAAACTTTTCTCGTGCCCTCATTGGTCATGTGCGCGTTCGTGTGTGTTGGAGGAGGCGGGCTCTATAAGGAAGTAGCAGCCTCTAGCAGATTATCTCCGGTTGTGTATTTTCAAATTCTAGCGATCTCGAGCCGGTTTCTCTCAAATGTACCTACCCCACCTTTAATACGCCAAAAATAGAAAACACAATGATTGTTCACGAGTCCCAACACACGAGTCCAAGTCGAGTCTGAAGTCTTTTGGTCACGAGTCCAAGTCAAGTCTGAAGTCTCTGTGTGTGCGACTTAAGTGCGACTCGAGTCACAGGACAGCTTTTGCAGAATCTGCCGGACTACAAATCCTGCGATGTAGACCAACGCATTTTCCACCAGACCACCAAACCGAGTGAGAAGATAGCTGTGGTCACTCACAACAGCCGAAATGTTGGCGAATGGAGATGGGTGCTCTTCAGCAGTTTCAGCAGAGGACATCTCTACCGCAGACAGGGACACAGTGTGATCTTGGGCTGCCACATTGCCTGTCTCACTATGAAACACCGAACCATCAGACGGCGGAAGATGGCCTGGAACTGGCGTGCAGATGGATTGTTATTCCAGCCACCTTGTTTGGAAAACAGGCACACAATACATACATTACTCATAAGTCATTTTCAGAATGGATTGCAATTAAAAGAACATCAACCCTACCTGACGCTCTGATGGAATTAAATAGGAGCTCCAAGTGATCCTGGCTGAACCTGTAGGTGAAGACATACCACTGAACTTGGAGCAGTTCAGGAATCACCAGCATCAACGTGTCGATGTTAATGACAAATCCGATGACTGACAAGTACCTGCAAAAGAAAAACATGTTATTACTCTGATCATGGCAAAACATATACAGCATACTTGTAGGACACTTAGCTAACTAGGAACAATGTAATTGCAGAACTGGGATAACTTGAGAACAAGAACACATGCAATACATACCATTTTGACACCGACATGTGCTTGATGTTGTGTAATACGTACCATTAGAAGCATCTGGGACCTCAAAAACACTGAATACAAGATCATTCAAATAGAAACAAAACTGAACACAGAAAAAAATTGAAATAAAAGAGCATCATGTTAGCAGACAAAACTAAAGGAAAACACGTTGTAACAGTAGCATCATATGAACCTGATGTAGAGAACAGAGCATCTTATGAACTCGATGCATAACGGAACAGAGTATCGTTGAACTCATGTCGTGAACTTTTCATGCATGAATAACAAGCACTATTTTAATAGACCTCTGAGATCGGTGAAGTGGTGTTCCATCTTTTGTCACCAAAGTGAGCAAGTACTCCCTGGCTCTTGACAAAAATGCTTTCCTCTCTATCCAATTCAAAGCACCCAAGGGAGAATTATCGGAACGCAACCCCGGTCTCTACCTGACCGGAGTCACGCTGTGTGTGTCCGTCAGGAAACACGCTGTTTACAAGTAGTTCCAGCCAACATCCACTGATAAACTGCGATGTTAACGACCTCATGATAACCTCATATGTTTTTAACTTAGGATCCTAACTGTGTTTAGTCTAGAAAAAGGTAAATGTGTGCATTTTATTATAAAGTTGTGTATATTTACAGACCGTTGCAAAAACTAAGAAGCTTATAAATATCAGGTTTAAAACTAAAAGAGCTTTGAAACAATGAAAGATGGAGTTTTATTTGAGTTATTCATTTAAACTTTTTGGCTAGGAGATGCTGATTTGAAACCGTTGTTACATACAGTTACGGCATTTCCTGTTTCTGCCGGAGAGGGGAGGCCGTCCCAAAGCTTGCTGCTGTATTTACTCCCTCCATCTGACAGGAGGGAGCCTCGTTGAGCTGCGAGTGTGGCTACAGACGGAGTTCACTCCGTCACGGAGGGGTAGGATCGAGGGAGTGGTTTGGGATTGGGCCTTAGGGCCCTTCTCACTTCGGTTAAATGGATTCCTTGCGTCCCTCACTTGCGTCGTTTCCCTGCGTCTAGTCCCTCCCACCAGGGAAGCATGGAGAGATGCAAGGAAACCACGAGAAGCAGGGAAATTAGTTTTAAGAGCAATAGAGAACCGCAGTGATGCGTCCTAAAACCCGGATGTAAACTCCTTCCGGTTCCTTCGTCAAAAACGCAATGCAATTTCTCCATAGGATTTTGGAAAATAGCTCGAAATAAGGTCTTTGGTTGACACACATTTAAGAGACGGATCACGTTTTGTTCAGCAGGATAATATCCACATGTCTACCCTACTTTTATAATTTTCGAAGCATAAATCTAGTCGCAAGAAGCAAAATGCTAACGTTATGCTATAAAGGAACTACAGCAGGGTCGCTGCTTCAACGTCACGCCGACTTAAGATCCATATTCAAACATACAGATTGTAAAGGATACAAGTTCAAGCATTTGTTTGAACACTTTGCAGGAGGCAGGGACTTGCTTTCAAGCAGAACAGGGCAAACAAATTTAGCGGGAGTGTTTTACGTGTTCGGTGTAATGACGTACAACGTCCTCCACAACTTCTGTAGTCCTATTCAGCCACTTGTTAACAACCATCGTTTTTCAGACACGTCAACTCTTCAAAAATCACCAGCGGGGTCACTGCTGATGTATTTAATGTCGTCAAACACAGACCTTATTTCCAGCTATTTTCCAAAATCCTATGGAGAAATTGCATTGCTTTTATCGAAGGAACCGGACGTGGTAAAAATGCTAACTTACTTCCGGGTTTTAGGACGCGTTGTCACTACCCGATCTGCAGCTCTGCCCGATCTGCAGTGCGCATGTGCGAGATGGTCCGCAATATTGGACAACTCCGGACTTCTGTTAGACAGCTATATGCCATACATTTTTGCACACATTCACAGTAAATATGTATTCAGTATGATAGCTGTCTAACAGAAGTGAAATCCATTTCTCACTTATTCTGACAATGTACTTAACCCCAAATAAAAGAACCCAATAAAAAGAGTTGTTAACACTAGAACCGCCAACGGGTAAATTTTACCCGCAGCTGTTTTTTGATTGTATGTAACTTTTTTTCAATAAAATATTCAAGTCTCCCAGTCCGTGACTTTTCCTGAAAGTGTGTTATGTACAGTAGCACCCTCTGTTGTTAACAATTGTCAATATGAAGTCAGATGGAAAAACTCGCCAAAAGAAATGCCATTTATACCTATATCCGCCAGCGGGTAATATTTACCTCATAGAAAATGCAGCGTAAACATGACGTGTTGCTATAGCAACACCTTTTGTCTACTGCGGTTCCTTATAGATTGAGATAGATAGATAGATAGATAGATAGATAGATAGATAGATAGATAGATAGATAGATAGATAGATAGATAGATTTATAGATAATGTAACATCTGGGAGAATACAAGATCTTGGATGACTGAGCTCACGTTGAGGACATAATGCATGTGTGCAGGTTACGTGCCAGTTGAATAAAAATTGACACTCTGAATGAGAGAAGTAGTCCGCGTCGTCTGTTTGTGTAGACAATTATATGTCCATAGAACAGAACATTACAGATAGAGATAGTTATAGATGGATAGAGAGAGAGATAGAGATTTGTACCTAAACAAAACACAAGTCTAACACCAAGCGTTTAAATCAGCATTCTTAGCGATATACTTCATGCTATCTGCACAAACTATATCATATGAAAAGCTGAGAGTCCACAGATTCTATTGGTATAAGTTTCATTCATGTGCGATCAAAACTCACTATTCTGTATGATAAATAAAATAACATTGTACCTTGAACATCAATAGCGGCTACATTTTACCCGTTGGTGGTTTTAGGTATACAGCGACCTCTGGCGGTTCTGTTAAATAATAGTGAAGTCCAGTAGCGTGGCGTGGGGAAAAAATTAGGGGAAGCCAATAATACGTCCTTTCTTTTGGGTCGGGGGTGTGGTGGTCAATGTAATAACGTAACCAGATGAGTGATTACAGTACCCGGTATCATTTTACACACATTTGTATCATGTGTGTAAAATGTAAAATAACCGACATGTCCGCACGCACTCTCCAGCCGAAACTCTAATAAGCATTCATTCACAAACTAAATCAGGAGACCTTTAACGTTTTACATCCGATTCGGTCCTTTTTTCCTCGCTGTACACAGCTTCAGATTGTATTTGTTGTTGCTGCTGTAGCGGAAGTTTAGTACAATTATTTTTGATTAAATACTCCAAATCTCCACCCTTCATAATTGCACTTGCTTCAATTGCTTGCTACTTTCTAACGACGGTGAGAGTGGTGCAGTGACGCTATCTATCTTCTATCGATTAGATTTATGATTCGAAATTATAAAAGTAGGGTAGACATGTGGATATTATCCGACTTAACAAAACATGCATTTATCTAACAGGTTCGTTTTCCACTGACCTTATTTCGAGCTATTTTCCAAAATCCTATGGAGAAATCCCATTGCCTTTTTGTCGAGGGAAACCGAGCGCAGCTTACTTCCGGGTTTTAGGACGCGTCACTGCAACACTAAATTGATGCGATTTGATTGGATTGTGAGGCAAGGGAAGCCAGCCGACCTCTGGCTTCCCTTGGCATGGCCCTGACTAATCACAGGTTGGCAGGGGCATGACGTGAGCCTTGTCTGATTGGTCAATCCCTCCATTTTTTTTCACCAAGGGAAGCCAATTTCTGCTGGCCTCCTCTCGCAACAGAGAGTGCAATCTACTGTTTCACCATAACATGTAGAGGGGCGCTGTTTCACTATTTGTAAAATACTCAATGAGAATGGGGGAGAGTGTTGCCGGCAGCAACACACAGCACAGAACATTTATTTATTAAAATTATAACTACAATCCGAAAAAACAGGGGAAGCCTGGCTTCCCTTGGCCTCCAGGAGAAAACGCCACTGGTGAAGTCACGTTGTAATAACAATAACTCATCTCTCTCTCGTTTTATTTTTGAGCTTTGCCAAAAGCCACTGTGTCAATATTGTCCTACTTGGGTTGCCGTCCGGAGTTGTCCAATATGGCGGACCATCTCGCACATGCGCACTGCAGATCGGGCAGAGCTGCAGATCGGATAGTGACACGCGTCACTGCGGTTCTCTATGGGACGTCCTTTCCTCCGGAGCGTCACGTGAAGAGACTCTCTGTCCCCGTTATTTTCACAAACACCCCCGCTAGTACACATTTACTGACACAAACATTTGTATCATCTGTTGTAGACCCAAATAAATAAAATAAAATAAGAACTAATTCTCAAAAAAGATAAACGCCATTCTTAAAATGTATAAACGAACATTAATTGGATTAATATTGATTAGAGTGCACAATACAAATAAAATAATTGAGAGAAGAAAAAGAGATATGTTATCTATCAAAACCCAGTTAGATTAACACCGCCCCAACAACATTGGGGCTCTGGTGGCGAAGTCGATAGGGACTTGGCTTGGCAACTGGAAGGTCACCAGTCACCAAGTGCTACCGAGGTGTCCTTGAGCAAGGCACCGTTCCCCACACTGCACCAAATGGCAGCCCACTGCTCCTAACACTAGGATGGGTCAAATGCAGAGAAACAATTTCCCCACGGGGATTAATAAAGTATATCAAATCAAAATCAAAATCAAATTCATTGGATTGCACACTTTGTTTGTTTGTGTGGATATTAGGGGTGTAACGGTTCACAAACATTTCAGTTCGGTACGTACCTCGGTTTTTAGGTCACGGTTCGGTTCGGTACGTTTTCGGTACAGCAGAAAAAATTATCACAAAACATATCATATTTTTTTTAATTATTATTAAACTGTGAATAATGTATTCACTCAAATAAATACAAAATATAATAAAATAAACATTAAGGTGCAGCATTTCAATGAACTGAAATAATCTGTATTTGAACTTTACTGTACTAGTACTCACAAAATATAAACTATTAGTTTTGGGTTTTTAATTATTATTAAACTATGAATATTCACTCAAATAAATACAAAATATAATAAAATAAACATTAAGGTGCAGCTTTTCGATTAACTGAAATAATCTGTATTTGAACTGTACTGTACTAGTACCTAAGCAGCCAGTTTGACGTTATGACTTGCTTGTCATTGTATTTTCATGTTTTTTTAAAGAAAAATGTACTTGTCCACATTGCTTGCCGAAAGGGCAGATCTGCTGGCACTAACAATGTCTCCTGCTGTGGAGAACACCCTCTCGCTAGGGACAGAGGTAGTAGCAGATACAGTCAGGTAGCGCTTTGCTAACATGGCAACATAAGGATATTTGGCGTTTGTAATAGCTTTGGCTCGGTCTGAACTATTTGCGAGTGGTGGGGGCTTAAATGCTGAGAGTTGGGTTTGCACTTCAGTCTTTTGGTACCGGTGATATGCCTTTTCAAATGAGTGTGCAAGTTTGATGTATTGCCAGCCGCGTAACCAATTTTAGTTGAACAATGCCGACAAACAGCTTTGGTTCGGTCCACCTGTCTTTGTCCGTCATCTTTGTATGTAACTGCGAAACCAAAATGTTCCTAAACCGGAGACTTCAATGATGCTGGAGGATTTTCAAGCTCAACTTTATCTGCGTTCGCCATTTCCACAGTTCCTCAAATTACTGACTACATTTGAACGCATCCCTCTGACCAGCTCTCATAGTATGCCTCTCGTCCAATGAAATGACTTGCTCGCTCTATGACGCGTTGAACACAATGTGAGCAAATTACTCTGAATGCTGCGACGCAGTACCTGAGATTACTTCCAAGAAGTTGTTCACGCTCTCAATTTTTTACGTTTAACGTTATATTCGTTCGGTACACTTCGGTACACATGTGTACCGAACCGAAGGGCCCGTACCGAATAATTTCGGTACGGGTACGTGTACCGTTACACCCCTAGTGGATATGTAGCAAATTAACTTTTTAAATAGCACTTAATGATTGACTGAATGGAAATGACAATAAATGAAAATGTAAAATGAAAAAAGCGATCATGAAAATGTTTCCAAAGGGCCGGCCGGCCAGCCGTCAACAGCCCTTGACGACCGGCCGTTCTATGGTTCTCCAGATTCTACAGATGGCCAGTCCGCCCCTGCCCCTGCCTATATGCCGTGAGCTGATTATCGAACCTTCATTGTAACAGTCGCGGGTGTATTGAGTGTTTGCGTGTGGGGAGTGTTGCAGTAGAACATTCCACTGTAGCGCCCTTGGTGCTCGCGCTTTTGTGCGTGCTCTATACAGGCATGAAAACGGGTCAGGGGTGAAAAAGGTGAGAAGGATATTATCCCTCTAGGGGGGTCCGGGGGCATGCTCCCCCGAAAGAAAAATTTGAATATTCCATATTTTAAAGCATCAATCTGATGAAAGAACCAGCACCTTACCGTGGTAGAGAGGTTTGTGTGCCCTGATGAACCTGGGGGCTGTGTTGTCTGGAACCTTGTGTTCCTGGTAGGGTCTCCCATGGCAAATTGGTCTCAGGCAAGGGGCCAGACTAAGATTGGTTCAAAAGACCTCATGAAAGGAAAAACAAGAAGTGAGGATACCCGGCCCGGAGGAAGCCCGGGGTCCCCTTCTGGAGCCAGGCCCAGAAGGAGGACTCGTCGGCGAGCGTCTGGTGGCCGGGCTTGCCACGGAGCCCGGCCGGGCCCAGCCCGAAAAGGCAACGTGGGCAACACCTCCGCTTCTCTGTCCCGCGGGCCCACCACCTACGGGAAACATCGATGGGGTCGGGTGCGCTGCCAGACGGGTGGCAGTGAAAGCGGAGGGTCTCGACGGACCAGACCCGGGCGGCAGAAGCTGGCTTTGGGGACGTGGAACGTCACCTCTCTGGGGGGGAAGGAGCCGGAGCTTGTGCGGGAGGTGGAGCGGTACCAGTTGGATCTGGTTGGGCTCACCTCTACGCACAGCGTCGGCTCTGGAACCTTACTTCTGGATAGGGGTTGGACTCTATTCTTCTCCGGAGTTGCTCAAGGTGTGAGGCGCCGGGCGGGTGTGGGGATACTCACAAGTCCCCGGTTAGGTGCTTCGTTGTTGGAGTTTACCCCAGTGGACGAGAGGGTCGCCTCCCTACGCCTGCGGGTTATGGGGGGGAAAACTCTGACTGTTGTGTGTGCTTATGCACCCAACAGCAGTTCAGAGTATTCGGCCTTCTTGGAGACCCTGGAAAGAGTCCTGTATGGGGCTCCTGAAGGGGACTCCTTAGTCTTGCTGGGAGACTTCAACGCACATGTGGGCAATGATGGAGACACTTGGAGGGGCGTGATTGGGAGGAACGGCCCCCCTGATCTGAACCGGAGTGGTGGTTTGTTACTGGACTTCTGTGCTAGTCATGGATTGGCCATAACAAACACCATGTTCGAACATAAGGATGCTCATAAGTGTACGTGGTACCAGAGCACCCTAGGCAGAAGGTCCATGATCGATTTCGTTATCGTATCATCGGACCTGAGGCCGTATGTTTTGGACACTCGGGTAAAGAGAGGGGCGGAGTTGTCAACTGATCACCATCTGGTGGTGAGTTGGGTCGAGTGGCGGGGGAAGCCTCTGGATAGACCTGGTAAGCCCAAACGTGTAGTTCGGGTGAACTGGGAACGTCTGGAGGAGGCCCAAGTTCAGGAGGCCTTCAACTCACACCTCCGGCGGAGCTTTTCGGGCATTCCTGTGGAGGTTGGGGACATTGAACCAGAGTGGTCGGTGTTCAAAGCCTCTATTGCCGAAGCCGCGGTGGGGAGCTGTGGTCTCAAGGTCTTAGGTGCCTCAAGGGGCGGTAACCCTCGAACCTCCTGGTGGACACCGGTGGTCAGGGAAGCCGTCCGACTGAAGAAGGAGGCCTTCAGGGATTTGTTATCCCGGGGGACTCCCGAAGCAGTTGCAAGGTACCGACAGGCCCGAAGGGCAGCAGCCTCATCCGTGGCCGAGGCAAAGCAGCGGGTGTGGGAGAAGTTCGGAGAAGACATGGAGAAGGACTTTCGGGCGGCACCAAAGTTGTTCTGGAAAACTGTCCGACACCTCAGGAGGGGGAAGCAGGGAACCATCCAAGCTGTGTACAGTAAGGATGGGACGTTGTTGACCTCAACTGATGGAGTGTTAGGACGTTGGAAGGAACACTTTGAGGAACTCCTGAACCCGACAACTCCGCCCTCTATGTTAGAGGCAGAGCTGGAGTATGACGGGGGATCAACGCCAATCTCCCGGGGGGAGGTCACTGAGGTCGTCAAACAACTCCACAGTGGCAAAGCCCCGGGGGTGGATGAGATCCGCCCGGAAATGCTGAAGGCTCTGGGTGTTGAGGGACTGTCATGGTTGACACGTCTCATCAACGTTGCGTGGAAGTCGGAAACGGTACCGAAGGAGTGGCAGACCGGGGTGGTGGTCCCCCTTTTCAAAAAGGGGGATCAGAGGGTGTGTGCCAATTACAGAGGCATCACACTACTCAGCCTCCCCGGGAAAGTTTACTCCAAGGTACTCGAAAGGAGGGTCAGGCCGATTGTCGAACCTCAGATTGAGGAGGAACAATGCGGATTCCTCAGGGCCATCCAATCTCTGTACTCCCAAAGCGAGAGCTGTGTCCGGGTCCTCGGCAGTAAGTCGGACCCATTTCCGGTGAGGGTTGGCCTCCGCCAGGGCTGCGCTTTGTCACCAATCCTGTTTGTAATATACATGGATCGGATTTCGAGGCGTAGTCGTGGGGGGGGGGGTCTGCAGTTCGGTGGACTAAGGATTGCACCACTGCTTTTTGCAGATGATGTGGTTCTGATGGCTTCATCGGTCTGCGACCTTCAGCACTCACAGGATCGGTTCGCAACCGAGTGTGAAGCGGCTGGGATGAGGATCAGCACCTCCAAATCTGAGGCCATGGTTCTCAGCAGGAAACCGATGGACTGTCCACTCCAAGTAGGGAATGAGTCCTTACCCCAAGTGAAGGAGTTCAAGTATCTCGGGGTCTTGTTCTCGAGTGAGGGATCAATGGAGCGTGAGATGGGCCGGAGAATCGGAGCAGCGGGAGCGGTATTGCAGTCGCTTTACCGCACCGTTGTGACGAAAAGGGAGCTGAGCCGGAAGGCAAAGCTCTCTGTCTACCGGGCCATTTTCGTTCCTACCCTCACCTATGGTCATGAAGGATGGGTCATGACCGAAAGAACGAGATCGCGGATACAAGCGGCCGAGATGGGTTTCCTCCGCCGGGTGGCTGGTGTCTCCCTTAGAGATAAGGTGAGAAGTTCGGTCATCAGGGAGGGACTCGGAGTTGAGCCGCTCCTCCTTCGCGTCGAAAGAAGCCAGTTGAGGTGGTTCGGGCACCTAGTTAGGATGCCACCTGGGCGCCTCCCTAGGGAGGTGTTCCAGGCACGTCCAGCTGGGAAGAGACCAAGGGGTAGACCTAGGACCAGGTGGAGGGATTATATCTCTTCGCTGGCCTGGGAGCGCCTTGGGATCCCCCAGTCAGAGCTGGTTGATGTCGCCAGGGAAAAGAAAGTTTGGGGCTCTCTGCTGGAACTGCTACCCCCGCGACCCGACCACGGATAAGCGGGAGAAGATGGATGGATGGATGAATCTGATGAATTTTGAGATGCATTTTTTTGCCAACCTGGGGAGAGCTGGAGAAACTTAACTTCAGCCATGAGTCAAAAATATTATGGCCTCCTTACTAAGTATTATCAGGGATGCAAACTCATCAGGTATGGAAAAGGTGACGAGGACCCGAGCCCCCCCGACCCCACGGAATATCGGCTTTAAAATGAGGAATAACAGAGGATTTTAGCAGTCAAAACAACTAAAGCAGCAGTTAGTAATAACAGAAACGCTAAAGAGTCACATCTAATAGAAATATATAAAAGCATTTATTTTAATTGTGTAGCAGTCAGTTTATCATTTTGGCAGCACTGTTGAGCATTTTGAAAATGTATTTTCATGCCTCTGTGCAAGGCTGAGTCTTTCTATCTTTATAGCCACTGGTGTAAAGTAACTAAATTCATAAACTCAAGTACTATACTTGGGTACAATTTTGAGATACTTGTACTTTATTTAAGTATTTCAATGTTTTGCTACTTTGTTCTTCTTCTCCTCTACAGTTCAGAGGTAAATGGTGTACTTTGACTCCACTACATGTATTAATAGTACCTTTAGTTACTTTACAGATGTGGATGAATGATGTGAAATCTAATCAAGTGTTGAATCAGACTTTAGTTCCACCTGGAGTAAATCCACAAGCTACCCTGCAGTATACAAAGTCATTCAAACTAGCTGCACCTTTACCAGCTTTGAGAACACTTTCATGATCAATCATTATAAAACATATCATATATATTATTCTGAAATGGACCAATCTGCACAACGACTACTTTTACTGTCGCTACTTTCACTATATTTTGATGAGAATACTTTTCTACTTTTACTTGAGGAACATTTTGAATGCAGTACTTTTACCAACAGAGTATTCCTATTCCTACACTCTGGTACTTCTACTTTTACTCAAGTACAAGATCTGAGTATTTCTGCTTTTAATCATGTACAAGATCTGAGTACTTCTACTTTTACTCAAGTACAAGATCTGAGTATTTCTGCTTTTAATCAAGTACAAGATCTATACTTATACCACCTCCGTTTATAGCCTATGAAAAAAAAACTATTAGAAAACGAAGGCTAAAGCTAACGTTAGCAGATAGTGACAATGTATGCTAGCTAGCTAGCTCAACGATAATATTGCGACAGAAAAACTTTTCAGTGCACATCACGCTCTGCGCTCCTACAGTGAGCTCTGCTCTGAACACCTGAACGGCCCGTTCTAACAGCTGTTCACCAGCGGTCCAGTCTGTACCACAGTGACTCCGGACCGCACAGTTAATATTAACGAACGCACCCGTAGGTAATGTGGCTGCTGAAGCTAGACCATCATCGCGGAGCAGCAGAGCCGACAGGCAGGAAGACTCGAGCACACAGCTCCCGCTGCATTACAATATGTCTCACTATGGGATGCGCCTCAACGCGTATGCAAAAAGAAGCATCAATCTCATTACGCCAATCCTGATTGGCTGGTGATCTTGACGTGTACTTCAGGGAATCCACCCACCCTTTAAGTAGCTTGCGCTACGTCGCAGCGTCATTCAAACACCTCTTCTCGCTTCAGAGCACATCTCGAATATCAGTAGCCGGGCTAGCTTAACGGTCCACAGACTGAACCCAAGCTAACATTCGGTCGACGGGCGCTTGCCGGTAACTTTTTTTGCTTTGCAGAAGAATTGAACAAATATTAACACACCAGTTAATATTGGAATCTGCCTCGCCGTTTTTTCTTTCGAAATAACGGTAAGGTTTGATTTTTTCTTCAAACGGTAACATACCTAGTTTATCCCTCCGCGCCGACACCACGGCGAGCGGGGACGGACTCTTCTCTCCCTCACACCAGAGGAGACGGAGATAAGAAAGATATTAACACACCAGTTAATATTTTTTAAAGAAAAATCTACCCCGTCATTTTTTCCTTTCGGAATAACGATAAGGTTGGATTTTTTTCCGGTAACATACCTGTTACTAGCTTGTCCCTCCGCGCCGACACCCCGGCACACGAGGATGGACCCTTCTCTCCCTCACACCAGAGGAGTCGGAGGCTCGGCTCTGCGGCTGCGGGTTTAGGATCTCGGACACGGACTCACACCAGGTTGCTCGTCCTGCCTTGGGCTGGAACATGCCCAGGAAGCTATCGATACCCCCGGTTTGTGCGAACATTGTGCCCCCATCAAGAGCCTCCGCCGACGGCTAGCGCGCCAAGCTAGCCTGTCGGGACGGGACCCCTTCATGTCCATTGATTCGCCGGCCGGCAATCAGGACATGGTGGCGACCGCCGCGGAGATTGAGCCCCACGCTGTGTCATGCTGGGGCTTAACAACGGCGGTAGCCGCGGAATCGGAGCCCCGCGCCGTGTCAGGCTGGGGCCCGGTGGCGGCAAGAGCCGCGAGAGCGGAGCCCCGCGCTGTGTCAAGCTGGGGCTCCCAACTGGACTTCACCGCGGTTTCACCCGCGGAGGATGTCCTACAGCTGGATTATATGGAGGAGGATGAAGAGGATGCCTCTGAGTTCCTCTTATACGACTCGGATGAGCACGAAGATGACATCTTCGTTTCATCTGCCCAGGCTGCCAAGCCGGAGGCGATGTCCGCTCCCCCGGGCGAAAGCACACCAGCTTTGCCCTGCCTCAGTATGGACTTGCAGGCCGTGTGCCAATGCGCTGCATCCAGGCTGGACATCCCCTGGCCTGAAGTGGCCAAGGAGACCTCCAGATCTCGCTATGAGGGGAAGAACTTGCCCCAAGCAGCGAGGATGAGGAAGTAGCTTCTCCCAGTCTTTCCAGAGATGCTGGACGAGGTGTCGGTCTCGTGGAGAGACCGCCCTTTCAGCAACAAGGCCCCAATCCAGGGTGCCTCCTCTTTGGATTGTGTCGGCCTGCTCCGCATGCCGCCCATGGAACCGCTGGTGGCAGCCCACCTCCAACCGCGGCTGGCTTCGGCACAGAGCAGGAACCCCACTCTACCGGCAAAGGCAGACCGCTTCCAGTCAGTAATGACCGAACGGGCCTATAAAGCCGCGAGGACATGGCGATCAAACCTGAGCCTGCCGTGTGGGACGAAATCGCAGCGATCACGAACATTTGCCTCCGTGTGCAGCGCTGTGCTGTCCAAGCCACGGGCAAAGCACTGGGGATAATGATGGTACAGGAGAGAGCCAGGTGGCTTACCCTGACGAACCTTCCAGACCGGGAAAAAGAGGACGTCTTGGACATGCCTATTGTTCCCGAGGGCATATTTGGCTCCGCTCTAGCTTCGATGCAGCAGCGGTGTGAATCCAAAAAGAAGGAGGATGAGGCTCTCCAGTTTTGTCTTCCCCGAAGGGTCCAGCCGCCGCCTTCAACGGCCCCGCGGCAGTCCTTCGCTCAGGCTGCCTCACGTCCTGCCCGTTTCAAGATCGCGAAACAGTAGAGGCCACAGCCCGCCCCGGGTCTCCAGCCCAGACACGAGGCGAGGACGAGCTGGTCAAGAAAGTCTCCGGTTCCGGCAGCAGCCCCTCAGGCACAGCCGGCGCAGACTTTCAGCCACCAGACGAGGAAGAAGAAGAGGGCGGCCTGACAGCCTCCTCTCCTCTCCTTGATAAAGGAGCTGGCAGTTCCCTGTTCTCCAGCTCCAGAACATGTTCCAGTGTTAGATGCTCATGTGTTTCCGGGGTGCCACCATGCCCCCATCTTCCCGCCGCCTCGAGTGATGTCAGAACGTCATCCTCAAGTTCGCGCCATGAGGGAAATGGACTTAACATCAACGACAGCAAGCTCCGCTGCTCGTTTAAGTCACACAAACACATGTCATCACTATTGTCTTTTAATAAATCATTTTCCACTGTCGTTTCCAGGCTTAAAGCCAAGGGCGCAGTCAATAAAAATGAAAAGAAAGACAATAAAAACAATAAACAGTCTGACGTCTACCCCCCTTCTAAGAGTGGCTGCTACCTCTCTCAGAAGGCGGAAGATGGACGGGGCTGTGAAGGCATCACCGCCACACGCATGCGCAGTGTCGACCGGGGTTGTCAACCTGGGGTACCACCGTGTTCAGACACTAGAGGGCCCCATAACACAACAAATAAAGACACAGAGGGCAGACGGCAGAGATGTGACATCTCCACTCACTTTGAGAAGCGAAAAGTGGAGGATAGCCGCTTTCACACCGCAGGACTTGCGGTACTTTAGTGCCGGCACTAAAGTACCACAAAAGTACCACGGCACTAAATCCGCCAGGGGGCTAGTGCCAATCGCATTCACACCGCAGTACTTTCCCTGAGGTACCATTACGCTGACGTCACTTCGTCTTCTTCTTCTCTGGGTTTACTGGCAGGCCGCAAAACCACTTCACGGCGAGTACAACAAAAAAACGAGAGAAGAAGAACTACCCGGGGGGGGGGTATAAAGCCCATCCGCTGTATGAGGCGTTTGTTTACTTTCCGACCTCAGACATGATGGAGTTCATAAGGGTAATTTACAAATAAAATACCCCATTATAACAATGGACTTTATCTTTATGTATTTATTATATATTACCCCCTCAGGCTGATTTTGGAAAAGGACATCAACCCTTGTTTGGTGTTTTTCCCTTATTTATCTAAAACAAATGACATGATAAATTACTTGTGTTTATGTGTGTAAGACTTGTGTTTCTGATAAATTCAACCACCTGTCTGCTCTCACATTCTTCTATTCTGCAAATTTGGGGTGGGACACAATAAATAAAGCTTCGCCAGTTTGTTTGTTTTATTGCACAGTCAAGACATAACAATAACGGCATCATGCTGTTCCAGGTGTGTCGTATGCATGTAAATTGAAGTTAAATAACAGTGTGAAATGTAAAATAAAGTGTAAGTAGTTTCAAAACAATGTAACAGTGGCAATATATATAGCAGCAGACACACCTTAGTGCAAGTTAGGTGTCAGTATTAAAATACAGTGGCAATATATATATATAATAACAATAGAAAATCGTTACCACTCTTATTATTGTGGTCTTTAATTTTGTTATAGTCCTGCCTGAGTTTCTTTATTTTTACCCGGCATCCGTGTGCACTGTGCACGATTCCCAGCTCAAGTAGCGAACATCGCTCAAAACATTTGGAGTTGGGAACTGCTTTCTGTAGAAGCTGCTGCATCCCGTCCTTGGAGTAAATGGCCAGAAGCGCCGACACTTCCTCATCATTCCACCGCTCCGGTGCTGTAGTACGTGTGGTCATAACTGCTTTAAAGTACAAAAAAACTACTCGCTCAGGTGTGGATGTGGTTTTGTAGCGAGGAAAAAAATGGCTGCCTAACAAAACAAATTCAGAGTCTAACGGGGCGTGGTTTGCAATTCGCCCAGCCAATAGAAATAGAATAGAAATTGGCACTCTTTTGTCACCAGGTTCGTACCACCTCTCTAGCAGGGACTAAAAAGTACCAAAAGAGTTCCAAAAGAGTTCCAGGCACTGAGTAGGCCCGGCGGTGTGAACGCGACATTATTGGTACTAACGGAACTAAAGAACTAAAGTACCAGGGAAAGTCCTGCGGTGTGAACGCGGCTGATGCTCACAGATTCTGCTTGGGTTCTCAAGACAATAACACAGGGTTACAGACTCCAATTCGCTGTCACCCCCCCTCACTTTTCGGGCATTCTGCATTCGCAAGCCCAGGGAGAGTCGGCCCATATTCTAGAGCGAGAGATCCTCTCGCTACTAGACAAGAAGGCTATATCTATAATACCCTCCGAACAGAGTCAGAGCGGCTTTTCTTCCAAGTATTTCCTCGTTCTCAAACGGGGCGGGAATGGGATTCGGCCAATACTAGATTTGAGGGCTCTGAACAAATATCTCAAAAGATACAAATTCAGAATGCTCACTCACACATCTCTGTTGCGTCTCGTGCGCAAAAACGATTGGTTCACATCAGTCGACCTGAAAGACGTGTATTTCCACATCCCAGTATATTATCCACACAGGAAATATCTGAGGTTCGCCTTTCAGGGTGTCTGTTACGAGTACAGAGTACTTCCCTTCGGTCTGTCTCTCAGCCCATGAGTGTGTGTACGGTGTACGGAAGCCGCGATAGCCCCGTTAAGACAACAGGGTATTCGCCTGGCAACTTATCTGGACGATTGGCTCCTTCTCGCACAGTCGGAGCAAGAGGCTATTACGCAGACGAATGTCCTCGTGAAACACCTGCTCGACCTGGGTTTCGTAATAAACACAGAAAAGAGCATGTTGTCCCCAGCCCAGACTGTACTCTTCCTGGGCCTACGCCTGAATTCGGTGCCCTTTACAGCCCGCCTGTCAGCAGAGAGAGTGAAAGCCTTCAGGGCTTGCCTCGCTCATTTCCAGCCACGCAAATATGTTCTCTTCAGATCATGTCTGCGGTTACTGGGGCTCATGGCGTCAGCCATCCTGGTGGTACGACTGGGACGCTTACACATGAGGGAGTTTCAGCGCTGGGTAGCTGCCCTCAGACTGGACCCCGTGCGTCATGGCGCGCGGAGAGTGATGGTCACTATGAAATGCGTAATGGCACTGCGCCACTGGCTGCACCCGACCTTTCTAGTACGGGGCGTGCCTATGGGTGCTGTCCTATCGCGGAAGGTGGTCACCACAGACGCATGTCTGACAGGCTGGGGGGGTATATACGAAGGTCGACCTGTGAGGGGTCTCTGGAGCAGAGACCTCCAACGGTCACACATCAATTATCTGGAGCTTTTAGCGGTGTTACTCACCCTGAAACGCTATCTGCCTTTTCTTAGAGGACACCACGTCCTCGTGAGACAGACAACACGACCACAATATCGTATATAAACCGCCAAGGGGGTTTGCGTTCTCTCCAGTTACACATGCTGGCACGCAAACTGATCTTATGGAGCTGCGGACGTCTCCTCTCTCTGAGAGCGACGCACGTACCAGGAGTGATGAACCTCGGGGCGGATCTACTGTCCAGAGGTGCACCACTATATGCAGACTGGACTCTACATCCAATAATTGTGAGTCAGCTGTGGGTGCGTTACGGCCGGGCCGCGGTGGATCTGTTCGCATTAAAAGAAAACGCTAAAAATGTTCACCCACACCCAGAGCGCTTGGCACTATGGGCCTGGCCCGTGAGTGGTATAACCTGAATACAGTGGGACTCCCTCAGAATGTGATAAACACTATTCAGAGTGCAAGAGCTTCCTCCACCAGGTCCCTCTATGACTGTAAGTGGAGGGTGTTTGAGGAGTGGTGCCTTCAAAAGGGACACATCTCTTTTCAATGTCCTGTCGGGGTGATTCTATCATTTCTACAGGACCTGATCGATAAACACAGAGCTTTCTCTACGATCAAAGTGTACCTGGCTGCTATTGCTGCATGCCATGTGGGCTTTGAGGGAAAGACGGCTAGCCAACATCCCTTGGTCTGCCGTTTTATGAAAGGGGCTCGCAGGCTCCTCCCTGTTTCCAGGTCACTGGAGCCAGTGGGTTTTAGATGGGCTCACTCGACCTCCATTTGAACCCCTGGAAGAAGCTGACATGAAACTCCTGTCACTGAAGACAGTGTTGTTACTGGCTCTGGCATCTGCCAAGCGAGTCAGTGACATTCATGCGCTCTCTGTACATCCTTCATGCACTCAGTTTGCCCGGGGGCAAACGAGAGTGTTGCTGAAGCCCAACCCTGCCTTTGTACCTAAGATGGTTGGCTCATGTACCCCCATTAACATTGAGGCATTTCCTCCGCCACTGTGTTCCTCTGAGGAACAGCGGCCGAATTTGCTGTGCCCAGTCCGTGCTTTACGCGCCTATGGACAGGTCAAAAGAGTTTCGATGCAATGACCAACTCTTTGTATCCTGGGCTAACCCTCATAAGGGCAAGCCCGTTACCAGGCAACGGCTCTCCCACTGGATTGTGGAAGCGATTGCTCTGGCTTATACGAGTCAGGGTTTGCAGGCACCAACGGGCCTGCATGCTCATTCTACTCGTGGACTGGCTACATCCTGGGCTTTGTTCAAGGGTGTTTCCATCCAAGACATTTGTGCAGCAGCGAGCTGGTCCTCACCGCTCACTTTTGTCCGCTTTTACAGGCTAGATGTCTCTGCTCCAAGTGTGGCCCGCGCAGTGCTTGGCCCCGTGTTGAGACAGGGTTCTACCTGTTAAGTTCTGATTGTTTTGGTGATTTTCAAGATAAGCATGTCTAGCAATACGGGAGTTTCAATTTCCCATAGTGAGACATCGAACAGAGTGTTATGAATGAGAACTATAGGTTACTTACGTAACCCCAGGCCTCAGAGTAACATGAAGTGAGATGTCTCACCAGACGGCCCTTCTTGCTAAGGCGAAGCGAGAAGAGGTGCTTATTTTGAATGACGCTGCGACGTAGCGCAAGCTACTTAAAGGGTGGGTGGATTCCCTGACATAGACGTCAAGATCACCAGCCAATCAGGATTGGCGTAATGAGATTGATGCTTCTGTTTGCATACGCGTTGAGGCGCATCCCATAGTGAGACATCTCACTTCATGTTACTCTGAGTGCTGGGGTTACGTAAGTAACCTATAGTTTTTGCAACGGTCTGTAAATATACACAATTTTATAATAAAATACACACATTTACCTTTTTCTAGACTAAACACAGGTATGATCCTAAGTTAAAAACATATGAGGTTATCATGAGGTTGTTAACATCACAATTTGTCAGTGGATGTTTGCTGGAACTACTTGTAAACAGCGTGTTTCCTAACAGACACACAAAGCGTGACTCCGGTCAGGTAGAGACCGGTCTCAAGTCAGCACCGCTGCAGACTCGCTGTTTGAGGGCTTGATAGCCCACTCCCCCTCCACACTCGTTGCTTTGGAACAGCCCTCAATATGGCGGACTCTCCGCGTGAACGCGCAAACGGAGGGGTAGGGTGTAGGGGTAGGGTGTAGGGGGCGGTTTGGGAATGGGCCAAAAAATGAGGGAGCGTAAACGAGAAGAGCTGCAGCGAGAGCAAAAGTCTGATCATTGAGAAAGAAGCAAAGAGAACTGCAAACAAAAAGATGTGTTAAAACAAAGAAAATGAAATGTACAAGAAATGTATTTTATTTTGCTTGACTCCGTTTTTTTAAACTCATAATTTTGCTTGATTCTGAGAAAGTGTTGGTTTATCTTTATGATACAAAACTAATCCCATAAATTACACTATAGGCCTATATAAATGTGTTATTCATGTCTAAAATGAAAATGTGTAAATTATAATTTGGAGTAAAATAGTTCTATCACTCTACTTTCGCCACAAAAAAGTTACATCAGGACTGATTCATGACTTCATATTCCATACCAAGGTTCATGTGATGTGTACAAATACAAATTGAGCATTACAACTTTTTTTTTCAACCAACTATTTATGTTAACATAAGAAACTGTAAAATCTCAATATTTACCATATCAGAACTTTTTCAACCAACTATTCATTATAAATGTAAAGACAGGGGGAACAGTATCATGGTCTTTGTCACTCCGACTCTCCATACTTTGGCGGAAGTACGTCAGTGGCAGCCATGATAAGTGTCGTTCCAATTCTCTAGTCTAGATGATAGGAAAGGAGGTTTCAAACTTCCTTTATGACCTCCTTTAGCTTAGGGTTAGAGAACTGCAAACAAAAAGACATGTTAAAACAAAGAAAAAAGACTTATAGTTTACATGATTACACAAATGATTTGTGTGCAACTAATAGTTTTATTTTTTTAATTATATTTATTTTGCTTGACTGAGTTTGTTTTTCTCTTAAACTCTTAGTTTTGCTTGATTCTGAGAAAATCTTGTTTTATCTTTATGAAACTAAACTAATCCCATACAACCATGGGTGTATTATCGAACAGGAAGGTGTCCTCTGAAGGCTCCGCGTGTTTCCGCTCCTCAGACAGTACACTTCCTCCCTCCAGTCACAACAAAGAGACGTCACCTACGTCACTTGTTGACGTCTTGTTGATTTTGAGCGGAGACTTTATTTATTTATTAATTGACGCAAGGGCGCTAAATCTAAAATAAACCGTGAATAAAATGTGAAAATACATTAAATATTTTTGGTGAAGCAGCTGCACGCATGAAAGGTTCGATACTTGTTGACTTTACACAATAAACTCGTTACGTTAGCGTCAGATAGCGTTAAATCGAAAATTCTGGGGAAATGACTTGCTAACACTGCCGGTCGGGCTAGCTACATTTTTGTTCTAGCAAGATAGCTAACGTTAGCACAAGGGTAGTCCCTACTCCTGGCGTTACCCTACAACTACCTTCGTCGTCATTTGTTATTTCAGTGCTATATTTATTGATGCGATGTCTGGAGTAAAATGCAAACTTTTAAAGTTTAATTTGATAGTATGGTAAGAAGTGAGCTAATATTAGCTGGCTATGTTAAGTAGCATCACACAGCTAACGGAAGGTTGCTTCGTAAGAACCAAGCTATGACCTGTAAGAACTCGCTTAGCCTTTTAGCCGGCTATGTTAGCATTTATTAAATAGTTTGGCTAACCTTAAACCATTAGCTGGGTTGCTTTCTTTCGAATCATACATAACTGTGTGGTTAACGTTACATTTTAGGATTATGGCGCCCCGTTTACAGTTGGAGAAAGCGGCTTGGCGTTGGGTGGAATCGGTGAAGCCAGAAGATATCAGGCAGGAGCACATCGAGCTAGCATATCGCGTCAGTCTCCTGGCCTGCAAGAGAGGAACCTGCAGGTAATGTTACGATATTAAAACATGTTTAACCGAAGAATGTCTGTTGTGCTAGCAATATGCCAGGAAACAATTCCGGTATTAGTTGTTTAATTACATTTTAAACTTGGAGGCCAGATTGTCAGAATGATGCTAATGTTCATAATTTGTATGATTTCCGTGCTTGTGGAGCCCTGTTAAGCGAGTATGAAAGGTCATGGGGATATTCATTTAGGCATACCACAAAATAGCACGAGTTAATCAACACGATGGTAAGCAGTGAGCACTAGTTTGTGCAGTTGAAATGTTACTCATTTTATCTTGATCTGTGCTCTCATTTGTTTATAAAAAAACTAACTTCAATGGGAGTATAACTTTGATGACAGACTAAACTAAACTTCAAGATTTGAAGAAGTATTTCCCCAACTCATAAGAGTTAGTTACATCTCAGCAGAAATGGAAACAGTAAGGTGGATAACCCTGAGTTGCTCTTTCAGGAGGAATTGCAAAGGGAATCCCAACTGTCTTGTGGGTATTGGTGAACAGGCGTGGCTTGGGGATATTGATGAAAATGCTTTCCACAATATCGATGACCCAAATTCAGAGCGTCGCGATAAGGTATTTATTTAATCAGCCACACATTTTGCAAAACTTTTTCTCATCTGTGTTATTTTTTCAGATCCCTCACTTTTAGTCAGGTCCTGAGAAATGATCAAAAGGCCAGAGATGGAAGATATCTAAATAAGCAGTTGATGCATCTCTCTGTCTCTGCCCCCTTCCAGAACACATTTGTTGGCCTGACCAACCTGGGTGCAACATGTTACGTCAACACATTCCTGCAAGTGTGGTTCCACAACCTTGAGCTGCGTAGGAGCCTCTACCAGTGCCACAATGCCAGAGCCCAGGAACACAATATTGAGTCTGGTGCGTTCACTTTTCTTGTGTATACTTTAAGAAGTGCATTCCCCTTCCAGTTATCAACACACAATGTCTACAAGCTGACACTTTGTACCTTTTTGTATATGATGAAAGCATTTCCTTTTTCAGATTACGAGCCTGAGTCTATATGTGAGCATCTGCAGTATCTGTTTGCACTGCTGCAGAACAGCAACAGGAAATACATTGACCCTTCAGGGCTGGTCAAAGCACTGGGCCTGGACACAGGACAGCAGCAGGTAAGTCCTTGGATGAAGCTGTCCGAAATGTTTCACAATGCTTTAGAAACTCAGGACTGATTTCACAGTTTGTTGGAAGATGTTTGTGGATATTTTGCCAGAGCCCAAAATGATGTCTTAAAATATGACCAACTGTCAAAAATGTGATTTCAGCTGTGCAACTTAACAATAAAAAAACCATTCATTTCAGGATTACAGAATGAACACACATAATTGGATTTCTGGCATGTTTATTAGTTTTATTATTATTGTTTTTGGGGACTTTTCACGGTGCATTAAGTCCAACCCCTTTCTTTTTAGGATGCCCAGGAGTTTTCAAAGCTTTTCTTGTCTGTATTAGAGGACACGCTGTCTAAGCAAAAGAACCCCAACCTGCAGAATGTCATCCAGCGGCAGTTCTCTGGACAGTTCTCCTACGTTACTGTGTAAGACCACTCGGCACTCTAATTTGACACCTTTGTATTTGAGTACAAATAGTGTTTCACAACTTGCATTTCATTAACTGTGTGACATTCAACTAAAGGCCTACGTTTGATTAATTATTGTTGGATTAGGACATTTTATATAGCACTTTTTCAACAAAGAATTTTGAGAAGGAAGCCAGCAGGTCCCTTTTTATAGTGCAAGATCAAATGAGAATAACAGCTTATTGTGACGGGGAGAGACCACACTTGCCACAGTCTGGAACAATGTGTTTGCCGTCACCTTCCATATTCACTGTGTTTGCACTGATGTCCCCACTGTATGACGATGACTTGTGGCTTCGCATATAATAGTAGGTGTCATCATCTGTTGCAGATGCAACACATGTGCTGGCTTTACATAAATGCTTAAAAAACATCACTTTGGTAGCCTTAGAAATAGTAAAGAAAATAAAGAAGAAGGTAAAGAGAAGCATGGTCGCCGACATCAACCAGCCTGTTCACACTGGATCTGATCTCCAGCCAAAGTGTTGGCGTATGGTCTTTCTGTACTGCGAGGGACTCAAGCAAATAAAACGCTGATCATCTACTAAAAAGTATATATGATATGATTGATACAATTATGATCAACAACAACATGTATCCCTGCTTGCCAATGCTTTTGACTCCTCCCACCCACAAATGATCACAGTCATTGTTCAGTTAAGAGCAGATGTTTGAAATGAACCTCCATGTCACTTTTATCAGATGAGGTGCAAGGCAAAGGTTACATTCATTCAAACAGCCATTCATTAAACCTCGTCTGTTATCGAGGCCTTGTTCTTGTTACGGCGCTAGATACAAGTGACTTCATACCACTTGTTCATAATGCTGGCTTTAATAAGGAGAATGCTTTTATAAGAGTCATCATTGGGATTGGGACAATAATGATGAAAAAGGCAGAAAGTGGTTTTGTAGGTTGACTATGCTTTGATAAGAAGAATAGGACTGATTAGATATTGAGCCAAAGGAAAGTGAGTTGAGGACCGGCACCATATTGAATTGGACTCATTCAAATTGCATTAGAAAAGTCATAGTTGGTGTTTTGAATACAAATGCATTTGCCAAAACAAAAATACATGTTCTATCCTGTGCTGGAATCTGTCCTTTTGTTTCTCAGCTGTAACGAGTGTGGACGATCATCTGCTCTGCCGTCCCGATTCTACGAGCTGGAGCTGAACATCCAGGGCCATAAGAATCTCACAGAGTGTGTCACAGAGTTCCTGAAGGTAGCTTTCATTCCCGACATTCAGACCTCGATGCCAACTGCATTGGATGTTTGTATTCATTTCCCAGGAGATCCTTTGAATCCAAACAAAAGCAAATGTCTTACTCAGCATTCATTTAAGAATGTCATGTAGTTGAGAATGAGATATAAGACGAGTTGAAATGCTTTGGTCAGTGAAATGTAAAACACAGATTGTTGCTGAGCCTCTACACTTTGCAGGAGGAGAAGCTGGATGGAGACAACCGCTACTTCTGTGAGAGCTGTCAGAGTAAACAGAACGCAACTCGAAGGATCCGACTGCACAGCATTCCTCCAACCCTCAACCTGCAGCTCATGCGCTTCGTCTTTGATAGGTCAGCCATTGTAGTTCTGATGAAGAAGCACTTGATCAATTCCTCACATGTTTGCGGAATTGCTGTTTTCCCTATGTTGTTCATCATTAACCATTCATAGGTTTGGAATGCAAACAGGCAGCCCTCTGTTTCTGTCAAGTCCCCGCAGACTGAGCTACTGCCTCCTCACTGCCGTCAGTGTCTGTGTTGTACTGGTATGAGGGGAAAGGTCAACTAAAGCATGTTGTCTTCCCTAGACTAACAGGCCACAAGAAGAAGCTCAACACCTTCATCAGTTTTCCTGAGCAGCTGGACATGGGGCCTTTCTTGGAAGGAAAAGAAGGTACTAGCATTACGACACACTCATTCTGCACTTTCCCTAAATACTGACGTGTCAGTTCTACAGAAGAAACTAAATACATGTATTTTATATTCAAAAGACTGAGACCATGTCCTTTGCATTCAAAGAAACAAGAGGGACATTTTCAATAGTCTACAGGGGGACATGTTCCACAATGTCAAAGCAGGGTAGCTCTATGTGGGGATGCATTGCTGTCACTGCTCTACTCCAATATACAGTATATCAGTATTTAAATTGCAATACTTGCTGACTGCATTACATCTTCTCCCCAAGCAGCAGCAGCAGCAGACATTTCTATGTCTCTTTGAAAATGAAGTGTGTTGATTTGTGTACGTCTTCGGACGGACTGTTCTTCCAGACCAGAAGTGTGTTTACGAACTGAGTGCGGTGCTGATCCATCGGGGCATCAGTGCCTACTCTGGCCACTACATCGCCCATGTGAAGGACGCCAGCACCGGCGACTGGTACAAGTTCAATGACGAGGAAATTGAGAAGATGGAAGGCAAGAAGCTGCAGCTTGGCATTGAGGAAGACATTGGTGAGTATTACTAAACACACGCTGTACGGTTCTACCTTGGTGGCATTCTTAGCTGGTGTAGCTGTGTTAGGTTCTAGCAGTCCTTCTGTTATCCAGTGCAAGGTGCACGTTGCATAACATTCCTTACTGTTAAAAAACATCATACTGAAAACCAGGTGAGATAAAACGATGCAGCACGATGTTTACTTGTATAAAAGCAGTCACTGAATACTGAATCAGCAATGTATATCTTTATTTTGAAGTTCAGTAGGTCAAAGCCACAGAGGTCGGATTCCCCTTTTTTAAAACAAATATCATATGACATGGTAAAGCTATGTTCCGATTAATAAAATGTATCAAATGTTTACGTTAAAAAGTGCATATCCCGCATGCCCTGGTCACCATGATGGGGCTTGGGTAAAAACAAAAATCACAATGCTCTTACCTTTTGTACCCACCTGATGGTCAGGTCTGCATCGATGCACCTTCTCAAAGCTGTTGCTCTTCCTCTTGGATCCTCTGTCCGCAGCTGAGACGGTGAAGTCCCAGACACGAAAGCCAAAGTGCAGCAAAGGCTACCACTGCTCCCGAAACGCCTACATGCTGGTTTATAAGGTCCAGGAGGAGGAGAAGTCTGATTCCTCCTGTACCAATGTCGAGGTGCCAGGTGAGAAGAAGAATGTGCACATTAGTTTGTTTATGAGAAACATGTCCTTACTTCTAGACACAAACAAAGATGGCAGCCAGAAAAAGAAGGTTATTATTATGGTCCACGTGACTTGGTCTGATGGTTTCTTTTCCCTCTCAATTGCAGCCTTCCTTCAGAGGTTGGTGGACCAAGACAACCATAAATTTGAGGAGTGGTGCACTGAGATGGCGGAAATGAGAAAACAGAGCGTGGATAAGGGCAAGGCCAAGCATGAGGAGGTGAAGGAGCTCTACGAGCTTTTACCCGCAAAAGACGGTCGGTAAAAACATTCCCTAATCACCCACAGAAACAGAAACACACACAAATGTACATGTTTGTTTTCAGTAAAGACAGGGTAACTAAGGGAAGGGCTGAATAATGGATGTAGATTGCTCTACTTGTGCAACACTAACCTGTAACACTGCAAGTACCACCTAAGAATACCTTTATTCGTACAGTACAGTACAGTACAGTACAGTACAGTACAGTACACCCCGATGAACCAATAGGATTAGGAATGTTTGCCCAAAGCAAAAACTGTGTCTTGGTTTTGTTTATTAAAATAATATCTACATTTTCCAGTGTCCGAGTAACGAAAGAAGTCAGGTGTTGATAAAAAACTAGTAGTTGTGTTACGATTTCAATATTTGTACATGTGTTTTTAAATATGGATATTTGAGGGATTGTTTACATCAAGACTGTTATCACAGCACGGCCCGGATGTATTCCATTACAACCAGAAGTCCTGTGTGTCTTTATGTTTGAAGTGTCTCTTTGCTCTTCCCCCCTCAGGCGAGTTATACGAGTTCATCCCAATGGACTGGTTGAAGAAGTGGCTCGAGGACTCCACTGCAACAAGAGACATCGACAACGCCAGCTTCCTTTGTTCTCACGGCAAACTGCACCCAGACAAGGTGGGGGACACCAAGAGGGTTTCCCTGCAAGCAGCCCAGGTCCTCTACGAGCGCTACAGCGGAGGGCCCAGGCTGGACGGTCAGTCAAACAGGCTGTGATCTTTTCTCAAATCATGAGAGTTTAGTGCTCTCAAATTCAATAGTTACACAGAAGTAGGTATCAATAATCACTATTCTAAAACTATGAACAATTCTGAAATTCTTCAAACTAAATATGTTGGCATGGAATCAACTTTGCGCAGCTCTAAACAACTTTATAGCAGTAGGAGGGCTGCTTAAGACTTGAAGAGTGAGCCTGAAGTATAGCACTTTGCATGTTTCCAAATGTTAAATACAACAGTCAGCTTGCACTTAAAGGTATTCCTGTAAGCCATACACGTTCAGACTGAACCTGGTGAGCACTATCTAAGCTTATCCAGTTTTCTTCTTTCTTTGTATCTATAAAAAATACAAGTGATAAACATTAGATGGATAGTTTTTGAAAGAACAGCCACAGCAAACTAAAGGGGCTAGCTGAGAAACAGGCTTGTTGATCTTGATTGATCGCAGCCTTACCGGCATCGCTGACGAATCATTAACGTCACTCGTCGTCTCACGAAAGCAAAGCAGGGCTTGATTTTGCTTTCCGGTATTCCTGTCATGTTTAGTAAACACTTTGTTCTGAAAGCATATCATCCTGAAACCCCAATGTTTGTCTTCTACCTGTTCACGCATCCTAATCTGTGTGTGTTCAGCGTCCTCCATGTGCAGAGAGTGTGTTAGCCAGCGGTGCAGAGTGCTGCGCCTTAAGAACCAGCTCAATGAAGACTACAAGGAAATCACCAACCTGGTCAAACGCACGCTCAGGTAAACACTCGAGGAAAGAGGTGGTGGTGCAGTGGGTCAAGTTTAGATACAAATGTATTTGAATTGTCATGAACTTGAACTATAAACTCCAGCAGCAGTATACCTTCCTCTGGCACACACACTTATTGTGCAAGCCAAAAGGAACATCATGTAAAGAAGACTTTATTGTTATGTATTCCCTTTCTGAAAAGAGCTAAAGAAAGCTATTTCAGAACCAGTGCAGTTCCTTCATAAGATGGAACCCTCAAAGAGCCATCCAGAGTTGCATATCTAAATGAACGGTGTGTGTGTGGATGTGTGTCAGTGGTGAGGGCTACTGGACGGGCAAAGCCTCTCTGCGTAGCTGGAGGCAGTTGGCATTAGAGCAGCTGGACGAAGACGAACAGGAAACCAAACACAGCAATGGCCAGACCAACGGACAGGGACCACACAGCAACAGCAAAGGTGAGACACATGAATGCCACTTTGTTTCTGTCTTGAAATACAATCGGCCTTGGAAAGGTTTGTCAGAAAACATATCAATAACAGTAATGTATTGTTTGATTGTAGAGTTTGGCTCAGAGCTCTCAGAGGGCAACGAGGATGACATGAAGACTTTCAATGAAGACATTGTCTGCACTCACGGTACCAGCTTCCAGAATGATCTTAATGAAATACTTTAACAATGACCTTCAATTCTGTTGTCTGTTACACACTGCTCCCGGGCGCTGTACGATAGGCGCCCACTGCTCCTGGTACGAGGATGGGTTCAAAGCTGTGTGCTGTGTGCTCTGCATGTGTGACCTTTGAAGAGGGCTTCATCCTCCAATTCTATCTATTCTATATAACAACCTCCAATCGTTGGTTCCTAATTGTGTATTCCTGCTGTAGGGGGTCTGAGTATTTTGGAGACAGAACGGAAGCTGGTGTCCTCTGAAGTTTGGGCCAAGCTAAGGGAATACTTCCCCAAAGCCCCGGAATTCACCCAAAACCAAGAGCCGTGCCAGCTGTGCCTGGTGAGTGAACTGACACCCAGTGCTATGCACACTGATTCCTCACCTGCACCCTTACACGTTTACTTTCTCAAAGTGTTTTCTCTGAGCCTAGCGGTTGCAGGTGTGAAGATGGAACTTTATAGAACAACTGCTAAACTATATGGACATTTCAGTCATCCATCTTTAATTATTCAGAGTAATGGTGTTTGTCAATTGCTGCTGTTGTATGTTCGTTGATCCAGTTATCAATCAGACAACGTTTTGCAAGGGAGATGGCTTTGCTATATGTGTAACATCACTAAGATTAGTTTGACATGCTTCATGTTGTCCTCACATCAACAATCTGGACCAGCATCAGAAAGTTAGGAGAAGACAAGCTGATAGATTTACATTTTGAAGGAAGTGTACCTTAGCTACGAAGGCCATGTGCGTAGGCTCTGTTAAAGCCCTGTAACCTAAATGTTGAACTCAAAATCAGCCCAAATAAAGACTGTAGATATTCATACAAAAACACTGTTCTCTTAATCTTCAAATCAGGTCAAGCTGATTTGATATATCACCTTTCATACACAAAGGTAACTCAAAGTGCTTCACATTTGGAAGCCAAATCCAAAATGTGGGTCTTGAGATTGCTCTTAAGAGTATGCACGCTCCCTGCCAACCTCAGCTCTTCTGTGAGGCTGTTCCACAATCGTGCGCAATAATACAAAGAAGCCTCACCGAAGGTCTTTGTTTTGGCTTTGAATATGATTAAAAGGATAAATAGCCAGGCTAGAGCTTTTTGAAGTATTTTCAAATCTTAAGAGAGTGAAACATTGGGTTAGTTGTAAAAACAAAGCTTTTCCTTCTTGTGTGTCCAGACTCTAGAGCAGGAAGAAAAGGACAACGAGGCGGTAAGTAAGATGATGGCCACGGACCAGAAGAACCAGCTGCTCAACCTCTTCAATGAGAAGAACCGGCCAATCCTCAACAAGTGGCCTGAGGTAGACACACCGCCAAGCACCTCTTCACACAATACACTTATTGAAAAGAGGACACATGTCTATAAACAGGGATGTAAATTTGTCACCTTTCGGCGAAATTCGCCGTTTTGAATCCAAAATAGGTCGTGTGTGTGATTCATGTAGATCTGCAATAAAAATATTGTTGGGGTATGGGGGGGGGTCTGGGACCCGGAGTAATCTGCAGCCGCGAAGATGGTCTAGCTTCAGCAGCTACATTACCTACGGGTGCATTCGTTAATATTAACTGTGTGGTCCGGAGTCACTGTGGCACAGACTGGACCGCTGGTGAACAGCTGTTAGAACGGGCCGTTCAGGTGTTCAGAGCAGAGCTCCCTGTCGGAGCGCAGCGTGATGTGCACTGAGAAGTGTTTCTGTCGCAATATTATCGTTGAGCTGGCTAGCTAGCATACATTGTCACTATCTGCTAACGTTAGCTTTAGCCTTCGTTTTCCAATAGTTTCTTTCATAGGCTATAAACAGAGGTGGTATAAGTATAGATCTTGTACTTGAGTAACAGTAGAAGTACTCAGATCTTGTACTTGAGTAACAGTAGAAGTACTCAGATCTTGTACTTGATTAAAAGTAGAAGTACTCAGATCTTGTTCTTGAGTAAAAGTAGAAGTACTCAGATCTTGTACTTGAGTAAAAGTAGAAGTACTCAGATCTTGTTCTTGAGTAAAAGTAGAAGTACTCAGATCTTGTACTTGAGTAAAAGTAGAAGTACTCAGATCTTGTACTTGAGTAAAAGTAGAAGTACTCAGATCTTGTACTTGATTAAAAGTAGAAGTACTCAGATCTTGTTCTTGAGTAAAAATAGAAGTACTCAGATCTTGTACTTGAGTAAAAGTAGAAGTACTCAGATCTTGTTCTTGAGTAAAAGTAGAAGTACTCAGATCTTGTACTTGAGTAAAAGTAGAAGTACTCAGATCTTGTTCTTGAGTAAAAGTAGAAGTACTCAGATCTTGTACTTGATTAAAAGTAGAAGTACTCAGATCTTGTTCTTGAGTAAAAGTAGAAGTACTCAGATCTTGTACTTGATTAAAAGTAGAAGTACTCAGATCTTGTTCTTGAGTAAAAGTAGAAGCACTCAGATCTTGTACTAGAGTAAAAGTAGAAGCACTCAGATCTTGTACTAGAGTAAAAGTAGAAGTACTCAGATCTTGTACTTGAGTAAAAGTAGAAGTACTCAGATCTTGTACTAGAGTAAAAGTAGAAGTACTCAGATCTTGTACTTGAGTAAAAGTAGAAGTACTCAGGTCTTGTACTTGAGTAAAAGTGGAAGTACTCAGATCTTGTTCTTGAGTCAAAGTAGAAGTACTCAGATCTTGTACTTGAGTAAAAGTAGAAGTACTCAGATCGTGTACTTGAGTCAAAGTAGAAGTACCAGAGTGTAGGAATACTCTGTTAGTAAAAGTCCTGCATTCAAAATGTTGCTCAAGTGAAAGTAGAAAAGTATTCTCATCAAAATATAGTGAAAGTAGCGACAGTAAAAGTAGTCGTTGTGCAGATTGGTCCATTTCAGAATAATATATATGATATGTTTTATAATGATTGATCATGAAAGTGTTCTCAAAGCTGGTGAAGGAGCAGCTAGTCTGAAGTACTTTGTAGACTGCAGGGTAGCTGGTGAAGGAGCAGCTAGTCTGAAGTACTTTGTAGGCTGCAGGGTAGCTGGTGGATTTACTCCAGGTGGAACTAAAGTCTGATTCAACACTTGGTTATATTTCACATCATTCATCCACATCTGTGAAGTAACTAAAGGGATTAAATACATGTAGTGGAGGAAAAGTACACCATTTACCTCTGAACTGTAGAGGAGAAGAAGAACAAAGTAGCAAAACATTGAAATACTTAAATAAAGTACAAGTATCTCAAAATTGTACCCAAGTATAGTACTTGAGTTTATGAACTTAGTTACTTTACACCAGTGGCTATAAAGATAGAAAGACTAAGCCTTGCATGCCTTGAGGCATGACAATACATTTTCAAAATGCTCAACAGTGCTGCCAGAATTATAAACTGACTGCTACACAACTAAAATAAATGCTTTTATATATTTCTATTAGATGTGACTCTTTGGCGTTTCTGTTCTTACTAACTGCTGCTTTAGTTGTTCTGACTGCTAACATCCTGTTATTCCTCATTTTAAAGCCGATATTCCGTGGGGTCGGGGGCTCGGATCCTTGTCACCTTTTCCATACCTGATGACTTTGCATCCCTGTATAAAGAATAGAGCAATAGAGGCTCAATGGGCAGGACATGTTAGACTAAGGGTGCGTTCACACCTGCCTTGTATAGTCCGGTTGAATCGAACCCTGGTGCGTTTAGCCGCTTGGTGCGGTTCGTTTGGGTCGGTGTGAACGCAGTCCGAGACCTCTGAAGTGAACTAAACAACCGGACTCTGGTCCGCTAAAATAGGTGGTCTCGGAGCGCTTGCTAGTGAACTCTGGAGCGGTTCATTGCTGGTGTGAACGCAGTCCGCACCAAAACATAGGAAGCGCAGTATTTACGTGTCACAAGAACGCGGATGTCTTAAAAATCTTTACCGAAAGAGTCTTCCGCTAAAGATTTTGAAGACATCCGCGGTTGTTTAGTTAAAGAGTAAAGCAGAATTAAGTGTTGAACAGTGTCGTGTAAAGTAAAAATTCTCCGTCAGCTACATAAAAGTAAGAACACCTGTCGTCGATGAAACGCCCCTCCTCTGCAGAACGTCTCTCATTATGTTATAATGTTTTTTAACGGACGTTGTCTGATTATATAATCATATGCGCGGGCCGCTAGTGTCTGTTGATCTCCAGATTAACAGCAGCACGAGAATAACCTGCTGAAAGTGCCGATGCTCCATGGCGGAGGCTCCGGTAGAAATTGCCGGGATTTGCGTTTTCACCCCCTTAATGTCTGACCAATGGTTGAACAGCATTTCCGAGCACATGACTTGTGTTTAAAGTGTATAGTCCGTTTGAGTTTTGCCCGTGTGAACGCAAACCGAACCTTCTGAAAAATGAAACAATGTAACAAACTGTGGTCCGGTGCGCACCAGAGAGCGGACTATGAGGTGTGAATGCACCCTAAGACACATATTTATAGTGCAGCATGAATTGCCCTTTAATATCATCGTGACAATCCAGCAAATGTCATGATACACTATGATTCAGGTGAATACAGCAACTGCTCTCTTGTTTGTCTCTCTAGGACACCGATGTACTTTACATAGTCCCGCTGTTTTTTGTGGAGGAATGGAGAAAATTCATAAGGTATGTTTGTTTGCAGAAATGAATGAAATAGTCAAGTCAAGTTCATTTATAAACGATTTTTGGTCGAGCCAAAGTGCTGTACATATAATAAAAATAGCCTACAGTAGAGACACTTTACAGCAAATACAACAGCACAGATTGTTCAGAATATCAGTATGAGAAAAACGACACCCTCTGTCCTTAGACCCTCTGTCCTCAGACCCTCACATCGTACAAGGAAACACTTCCAGAGAAAACCCCCAGTTTAAGGGGAAAATGGGAGAAACCTCAGGGAGAGCAACAGAGGAGGGATCCCTCTCCCAGGACGGACAGACGTGCAATAGATGCCGTGTGTAAATTGAAGAGATAATACATTTTACAGCATATAGACCGAATGTTAGGAAATGCATGTGTCCGTAATAAGAAGATGAATCCACGAGGATGTCAGCTACAATCCTGTGGGAGCCTTCAGGGAAGCAGCATGAGGAGACCCAAGGCAGGGCCGCAGACAGTACTCGAGTTGAGGGGGGATGAGGGGGGATGGCATCCCCCCTGAAATAAAAACGGTCAAAATCATCCCCATTCTAAAACTGCCATTCCCCCTTTCCATCCCTTATGTAATTGTATCAATGAACGTGGCACTGGTATTACTGCTATTTCAACATTAATTTTGCGCATTTTGAGTAAAATACTGTGGGCGAGGACATTTTTACCAAGTCACTGACGCTATACTATGCGAGTGCCCTAGAGAGCGCCGTGATGCGCCTGTTTGATCGATGCCAGAAGCGCAGGTAACGGTCATCACAATGGCCAAGCGACCAGGAGGACAACGCGATCTGAGGGACTTCATATTTAAAAATACTAAAAATAACATTTCAGGTACGTCAAGAGTCAGTAATCTTAGTCATTACTCACTACTTTAGTCACCAAAGGTGGAATCTATGGACATAAGCAGCAATAACAACTTAGTTTGGAGTTATACGTTTTCTCTCGTGTTAGCTAGCTGGTAAGACTCACAACTGTTGATGAAATGATACCACCAGCACCAGAAGAGCTGAAGCCCCTCCTTCGAGCAGTGAACACTCTTTCATCTCCACAGCTGAGTGTGAACGTGGGTTTAGTCAGATGAACATTTTAACCACAACTAGAAGCTCCCTAGAGGTAAAAAGCATATCAGCCTTGCTTTTCATCAAGTGTGTTGGCCCTCCACTGAACAAGTTCAGACCAGAGGTATATGTCAAGACTTGGCTTCAAAGCCATTGCTTAGCTAACAATCCAAAAGCAAGAGCCAGAAAAATTGAGACCAAAAAGCATGATTATGAAAATCTTTGGAAACTTCTATGAGATGGGGGAGAGTGGAGTAGGCACTCGGCAGCCATTGACAACATTGGTCCTATTTTGTATTATCTGTATAATCTTTTAATATATTTTCATATTTTGTAAACAATTTCAATTTGCACTTAATGCCCTGTTAAAAAAAAGTAACATTGGGAATGTTAACAACATATTTGTATTTGAACTGCAATAAAATGATTTATTTATTATTTTTCTAATTTTGTTCCTCACATTTTTTATGAAGTGTTTATTTAACAGGAGTATCTGAACATCCATAACATGCATGTTGTTTTAGGAGTATAATAATTATCTTTATGCTGGTTGGTCTCCCACCCTCGGCGGGTTATCGGCACAAATTATGTCCCCATATGATCAAATCCACCATCCCCCCTGATATTTTATTACAACTTGAGTACTGACCGCAGAGACAGGTTCAGCCACGACCCGAAGTCCACCACTTAATCCAGAACTCACGATAGAGGATCCAGGACACAGGACCACAGCAAGAGGATCAGCCTCGACTCCGGATCCCGGCGTAGAGATAGATACAAAACAAGAAGAAAGATTTGGCTGGGTTAATCGGAACAAGAGAACACACAGACACAGACAGAGAGGGAGAAGGTCATTGGATCAAAGTTATTCTTGATGACCCTCTAGAAAGATCTCATGAACCTCCTACTCAATCTATCAAGACCCGAGCAGTGAGTGCGTTTGTAATCACAACAAGAATGAATGACTGCATTCAGGAACAGCTTCATCCTTCCATAACACGAGTTTCTAAAAGCAGAAGTTTACGAGTTGTCTGTTTTTAGTAATGACTTGAACCAATTTACTTAGTTTGCATTTAGATTGTCCCTTTCATTTCTGATTTGGCCAGTCACTTATGTTGAATATGTGTAATTGCAAGTTGAGTTTTGAAGTGGTTATTTGTCTCCTCTGTGTGTGTGTTTTGTAGGAGGCCCACTAAGTCCTCTCCAGTGTCTAATGTAGGCAACACTCTGCTGCTCTGTCCTCACGGAGGCTTCATGTTCACCTACGACTCCCTCATCACCGGAGATGCACAACAGTGAGTTCTGCTTATTCAACTTAAGAGAATTAGCTTTTCAACTTCCAACCAAACCAGATAACCCGTGTTTCCATGACAATCATACCTCTGACAAGGACATAGAATACAACTGGAAGAACAATTCAACTTCAGAGGTGGGGAGGGTGCTCATATATTGTACTTAAGTAGAAGTACCAGAGTGTAGGAATACTCTGTTAGAAGTCAAATCCCTGCAAACCAAATGTTACTCAAGTAAAAGTAGTCGTTGTGCAGATTGGTCCATTTCAGAATAAAATATCTGATATGTTTTATAAAGATTGATCATGAAAGTGTTCTCAAAGCTGGTGAAGGTGCAGCTAGTCTGAAGTACTTTGTAGACTGCAGGGTAGCTGGTGGATTTACTCCAGGTGGAACTAAAGTCTGATTCAACACTTGGTTAGATTTCACATCATTCATCCAGATCTGAGAAGTAACTAAAGGGATTAAATACATGTAGTGGAGGAAAAGTACACCATGTACCTCTGAACTGTAGTGAGTAGAAGAACAAAGCAGCAAACAATTGAAATACTCAATTAGTACTTCAAAATTGTACTTGATTACAGTACTTGAGCAAATCTACTTAGTTACTTTACATCACTGCAGTCCATCAAGATGAACTTGTATTAATCCAGGTTTCACTCTGGTGTTATTTTATAGTTATACACATAAGCCCAAAATATATACACACACACACACACACACACACACACACACACACACACACACACACACACACACACACACACACACACACACACACACACACACACACACACACACACACACACACACACACACAGGTAGCATAGACATGCACTAATGAAGAGACAGAAATGTCTCAGTGTTCCGGCGACCCTTGGATTCCCTACAGGCTGAGCTCCTGCCGCCCCGGCACTCATACTGATAATAAGGGCTGTAGCCCATAGTCATACACTTGAGTAACATCATTTCATATTTTGGGATGCTGTATATATTGTGAAGCACTCGGCCTTTATTCAAATGTTTAAATGCAAAGGTTTGTGGTAGTCATTGGCTTAGATGGCACATTGTATTATTAGTATGATGCTGGATGTTACAGGGACTGTGATTAATGAATGGATATATTTGTATCTGTGTATAATTGTGAAGTGATGTATCAGCGTGATGAAGCCATATCTAGGAGCTTATATTATTTAATAGTTATCCATTTATTTTATTGTTCTTTTTTGCTTATAGTAAATCTTCCTTTTAATTCTTATTTAAGTTTATCAAATAAGTTGTACTATGCCTCTGTTTTTGTAAAGGCAGCCTTTGGGCACCGGGGGAGGAAACAGGTGGTAGTGAGCGGCGCACCCGGTAGGCTTATGGTTTTTTACCATCGGGTAAGAAGGAAGAGAAAGGCTTGATGTGTGTATAATAAATCGCACTGAAACGACTTTTGCTCGGATCTTGATTCTTTCCCATGCGTAAGATTAGCTGACGGGTGCCTCAGCAGCACTTTGCTTTGATTTATATTTCTTTCTTATATTTTTATGATTTTGGCCGCTACAAAGTAAAAAACCCGCCTCATGAATGGATACTATTTTTTTGGAAACCGCTGCAAAGAGGGATACAAGGATTTCCTTATTGAAACTTCCGTGAGTCGTGTGGAAAAGAGGACAGACGCCGGCCTCGTTTTGGAAATGTTTGTACGCAAGGCAGTGCGCGTGGGACTCGTGAGTAAACAAGAGGAAAAAATGAATGAGTCATGCTTGTTGTGATTTAATCAATGGATGCATACGCAAATGAAGATATGAGCCAAACGTGTCAAATGTTATGGATGGAATGATTAAACGCTTCATCAAAGAAATAAGGACGTCTGTGCAAGCCAGTCTTACGCACGCTGCGGAGAGCAGCGTTATGGATTAACGCAGACGCAATCTGATCAAAGGGATTGAATACAATCAAAAGCAACTCAAGTAAAAATGACTGAACCTAAAACTGCCATGGAGGCAGAGCTCTTTTAAAATCCCTCACGGCCACACGCAGAGGAAACTTGGAGTGTGCACAAGAAAACTAAATGAAACTAAAGCCCTGCTCACTGACGGTGGAAATGTTGATGAAGTTGATGATTGCATGGATATGTTTAAAACTGCTATGGATGAATTCAATAAAGTGCATAATGCTCTCCAACAACTCTTATCTGAAGAGGAAAAGGACATTGATGTAACAGACTGGTATGAACCCAGAATGATGAACTTTAATTACTTTGCAAAGGAAGCTAAAGCATGGAGAAGAGAACGTTACACAGCTACAAGTTGATCCACTTGACAGTATCTCCAATGCCTCCAGAAGGACGACAACATCAAGGACCTCATCTGCTGCCAAGTTAGCATCAGCAGAAAGGGCAGCTCTGGAGGCTAAGTCTGCTGCTTTAAAGGACATGCATGCACTGCGACTGGAGGAAACAATTCTCAAATCAAAAATGGAACAGGTGGAGATGGAATCACAGATTGCAGCAGCAGATGCCAACATGAGGGTACTTCTCAGCCCAAATGAGGATGATCATCTTGGGGATGCTATGAACGCTTATTTAGATGAAGGTAAACTGGACAAGGTGGAGCAAACGTATACAGACACTTCTGTCTTGGAATGTATTGAAGTAGCTGCTGTACCTACAACTCCACTACATAGAACAATTGTGGATTTCCATAAAAGATCTCGTCAAGCAAATGGTGCATCAAGCCCACAACTGGAAAATCCTGCAATCAATATTTTTACTCAGGAAAACCTCAACCCACTGGCACAGAGACAGAAGGACATAGCTGATCTCATGATAATGCAACACAATCTATCCCTGCTACCTGAGAGAGAGGTGCCTGTGTTTAATGGTATTGATCACCATATCAACCTTTCATGCATGCATTCAGACACCTAATGGAAGAGAAAACTAGTAACTGCCAGGACAGGCTCTACTTTCTTGAACAGTTTACATCAGGTCAAGCCAGAGATCTGGTCCGTAGCTGTCTTCACATGGATGCACAAAGAAGATATTCAGGGGCCATGTAACTTTTAAAGAGACATTATGGAAATGAAATGAAAATTGCAAATGCTTACCTGGATAAGGCACTCAACTGGACAGCTATCAAGCCAGATGATGGAACATCTCTTCATGCCTACTCACTATACCTAAGAGAATGCCTTAACGCCATGCAGGACTTGGAGTACATGGATGAGCTAGACGTCACATCAACGTTAAGACTAATTGTATCCAAGCTACCATATAAGCTCAGGGAAAGATGGCGCACAACAGCGTATGAAGAATTTCAAAAGGAAAACATCAGAGCTAGATTCAAACATCTGGTCGAATTTACCGAAAAGCATTCTGACATATTCAGGGTTCTTACACCTTTTCCAAAGTCAAATTCATGCACTTTTAAAGCATTTTCAAGGTGCATTTTCCAGCTTTTCAAGCATCTCACAGCTGTTGTAAATTACATATTTATATACACATACTCAAATGATTATTTCCCTACCTCACATTAAATCAGATGTTCTTTATGCTATAAACAACCACATGTGTGTTTCGTGATAGCATTCTACACGAGGATGAAAAATTAAAGAAAAGAAAACTAAGTTTAATATTTCAAAATTAGTGATCTGTACGTAGACTGGGCCTCCCATATAACCTGGCTGAGCCGATATACAACAATCAGCCAAATAACTTTTCAATACATTATTGATTACTATTGTTGAGGTACTTTTAGGTTGGCAGTGAACATAAGTCAGAGGTAGATGGTGTACTTTTACTCCACTACATGTATTTAATCCCTTTAGTTACTTTACAGATCTGGATGAATGATGTGAAATATAATCAAGTGTTAATCAGACTTTAGTTCCACCTGGAGTAAATCCACAAGCTACCCTGCAGTCTACAAAGCCATTCAGACTAGCTGCACCTTCACCAGCTTTGAGAACACTTTCATGATCAATCATTATAAAACATATCATATTATTCTGAAATGGACCAATCTGCACAACGACTACTTTTACTGTCGCTACTTTCACTATATTGTGATGATAATACTTTTCTACTTTCACTTGAGGAACATTTTGAATGCAGGACTTTGACTGTAACAGAGTATTCCTACACTCTGGTACTTCTACTTTTACTCAAGTACAAGATCTGAGTACTTATAATTTCTCTACAAGATCTGAGTACTTCTACTTTTACTCAAGTACAAGATCTGAGTACTTCTACTTTTACTACAAGATCTGAGTACTTCTACTTTTACTCAAGTACAATATCTGAGTACTTATTCCACCTCTGGTAGCGTATTAGTCTGATTGTAGCCATAAAATCACGCAGAGCTGCGTAAAAATAGACTCACAATGGTAACAAGTGGAAAATAATATTTACAAATGTGTACAATGATTTTAGGTAATGTTGACTACTCAAGACACCTGACTTATACATCTTCAAAGGAAGACTGTGTTCATTCTACAATTACATGGGATTAAAGCAAAATGTAGTTTTACTATAATACTTCAATTTTATATAAAAGACAGTTTGTTTGAATCTGTTTTCAAATAAACAAAGTCTTGGCTTTCAGAATATTAAACTTGTTTCGGCAAATTCAGATGATAAATACAACTTTGAAGCTTCGGCATAATTACAAGCAGAGAACGGACTAATGTACCGTCACAGCAAGCATAACAACAGCCGGTGTTTCTTGTGAGTGTTTCCCCGGTACACAAACGCAGAAATACACAAACACACTCGCAAGCTTTCCCCAGACGAAAATGTGTCTTCGGGTCAATGTGACTGATTTCGATAGAGCAAGTCACATTTGGTTTAGGCACGAAACATACTACCAGTAGAAATACATTGCTTTCAAAATCGCTCTGGGTCGAATCAATAGATTATATTTCGTGACTATAACACGAAATGCAGTGAGTGCTTCATCCTCTGAACACCACAGGATGGGGACTGTAACGCACATAACATAGGTACGCTCCTCTGAAATGATTGTCCCCTGCAATTATGACTATCCCTCATCGAGTTCGCTATTCAGCTCGCTAACGTTAGCTTAAACCAGGGGTGGGGAACCTTTTTCCTCAAGGGCCATTTCAATTTTTACAATATCCTCAGAGGGCTGTACAAATGATTGACCTCTGCTTAAAAAAACTAAAATCACCGCCCATTCATTTCATTCTGTGCAAATAAAAAGCAACCTCTTAATCCAGATATCTCACCATGACTCGCGTATGCATGCACGTGCACGGTGTGGCGTGACCACCAAAACAGAAAGATATGGACACAAGATGTGTGCAAATGTATTTAGTTGTGAACATGATTTAAGTGGGGGGGGGGCGACCTAACCTCCTCTAGGGGGGTCCAGGGGCATGCTCCCCCGGGAAGATAAGTTAAAAGCATCAATCTGGTGCACTTTGAGAGCAAAATTAGGAGATCTATGGATACATCTCTCAACACCCATATGAAACAGAACTGGAAGCAGATTTATTTTTCTTTATGAATATTTGACAAATCACTCCCCTTTCAAACTGTATTCTTCTTTATTAATAACAACTTTTTTTTTTACTGTCATATAGTATTTTATGTAGTTTACTTTATTCTCTTATTTTTTTATAATGATCATATAAAGATGTGCCTTTACGTCACTGGTTGTAGAAAAAGCGTCTTATATTCGTTAGCATAGCTAGCTAACCAGATGCTAATAACAACAAAGTTAATGACTGTATGATCAGTATGACAGATGAACAGATCGCCACTGGGCTTTCAACTAAAGACACAGCCACGCAGAAACTGCGGCATGTGTACGGCTCCTTATGGGTACCGCAATTTCTGAAGTGCTGGAGTGGCGTTCTGGTGCTCTCCGTCAAAACTGCACCCCTGTAAGTCGAGACATATACCACGTGATGACAGACACGTTAGGCTCGTGTTGTGTTCAAGGACCCTGACCTTGGCCAGGAAAAACAGGCACTCGCTTGTTTAATTTTTTTGCGGTCTAGATTTCTTACATTTTTTTTCTTTTTTGCGTGTGTTTATAAATTACCTCGAGGGCCGTATCAAATTGTCTCCGGGCCGTATGCCGGAGGTTCCCCACCCCTGGCTTAAACAAATGTAACATGCAACGTTAGCCTAATATAAAATGCTCTACTACGGCGTACCTTTCATGTGGCTCGTCAGCGCAGACTCTCGCATCCTTATATTTGCAAACTTTGCAGGAGGCTACTCGTGAGCTTGACCCTCGTCTTAGCCATGTATTTGTCTTCTGCTAGCCAACGCTCGTTGAAACTGCAACCTCCTGGCACACAGTCATCTATCACTCTCATCAGAATGCCCAGGTCACACGTAACACAAACACTTGCAGGTCGCGCGCATAGCGCGGGAAGGCCGCAGCGGATCTGTTTTATGTAGAAGCGAATCAATTATTTTCTTTTAATCTAAAAAGCGAACTATTCAGTCAGACAGCAATTTATTGTAAAAGTAAAGCATTTACAAGTTCAAGCACCATTCCCAAAATGCAAGCATTTCCCAACCTTGAAAACACCACGTCATTTTTCAAGGATTTCAAGCACCCGTACGAACCCTGCATATTATTACACCCAGTGTTTGGAGAAATTAAAGACTCAAATCCCACTAAAAGGATAATGACCAACAATAGGACAACTGACCTCAGAACACCTAAAAGGAGCAGTAGCTTTGCCACGGCTGTCGCCGCAACTGAACATTATGACACCATGCTACAGGCATTTAAGGTGCAGCAACCCACCTACATCAAAGCTGCCCCTACAACCCTATGTAGTTTCTGTCAAGGCAGGCATGCAGTAGTGAACTGCTTAAAACTCAAAGCAGAGCCCCACGACCAAAAGGTTAATTATATAAAGACAAATGGTTACTGTTTTGGTTGCCTTAAGAAGGGTCACATGAGCAAAGACTGTACATTGAAGCTAAACTGTCTAACATGCCAAAGGAAACATCCAACACTGCTGCATATTGATGAATTAAATTCAAAACAAGTCACCCTGCAAAACAGTAGAACAGAACCAAAGCGAGCGTCCATCAACAGTGCGAAGGTATCAGCTGATCAGTCAACAGGGGCCGGTGAGGATTGTGCCCTTGCTATTGTTCCGGTGCAAGTTAAAGCAGCAAAAGGAAGCAAGTATATTCAAACCTACGCCTTTCTTGACCCGGGGAGCACGGCCACATTCTGTACTAAAAACCTAATGAACCAACTGAATACTAAAGGACAAAAGACTGAAATTCTACTCCGCACAATGGGACAAAAAAGGAATGCAGAAAGCTATGAAATCACAGGTCTGGAAATAGGAAACATAGATGGAAGACAATTTCTCAACTTGCCCAAAGTGTATACACAAACTAAGATTCCTGTCTCAAAGGAAAACCTTCTCACACACTCCGATCTTGAAAAATGGCCTCATCTCAGTCAGATCCAAATCAAGGAAATTGATGCAGACATTGAAATGCTGATAGGGATGAATGTTCCCAAAATCTTGGAACCCTGGGATATAATCCACAGTGAGGGTAATGGACCATATGCAGTGAAGACAATGTTTGGATGGGTGGTCAATGGGCCCCTCAAATCTCACACTGCTATGGATACTTCTGAAACAATGTCAGCAACCGTCAATAGAATTTCACTGGATAATTTGAGGGACCAGCTAGTCTCACAGTACAACCAGGATTTCCCTGAAAAGGAATATGAGGAAAAAAGAGAGATGTCATGTGAGGACAGGAAATTCATGGACTTGGCTGTAAGTTCAATAATCATCAAAAACGGACATTACAACATACCTCTTCCCTTCCGTGATAAGGACTTGGCCCTGCCTAACAATTACAACATGGCACTACATCGCACAACCAACCTTGCTGGGAAATTCAAGAGGGATTCAGTTTACGCTGAAGAATATAAAGCCTTCATGGAAAAGGTACTGGAAAAGGGCTATGCCGAAAAGGTTCCACAAGATCAACTTCAAAGATCAGACGGCAGGCTCTGGTACCTCCCGCATCATGGGGTTTACCATAAAAGAAAGAAGAAACTCAGCGTTTTATTTGACTGTTCATCTTCATTTAAAGGAAGGTCCCTTAATGCTGAACTCCTCCAAGGTCTGGACTTGATTAATCCCCTTCTAGGCGTCTTGCTTCGTTTCCGTCAGGAGAAAATTGCAATAATGGCTGACATTGAAGCAATGTACTACCAAGTACAAGTACAGGAAGACCACCGTGACTATCTCAGGTTTTTTGTGGTGGCCTCAAGGAGACATCAGCAAACGACTGGAGGTCTATCTATGAATTTGCATCTCTTTGGTGCAGTATCATCCCCAAGCATAGCCAGCTTTGCCTTGCAACAAGTGTCAAGAGACAATACCAGTAAATACAGCATGGAAGTACTGGAAACCATTCAGCGCAGCTTTTATGTGGATGATTGTCTCAAATCTGTGGCTTCGGCAACTCAAGCTATCGACCTTACCAAGAGAATAATAAAGGCTTGTGTTTTTTGTAGACGCATGCAAGCTAGAGTTGGAGAACAAAAAATGTCTGACCTACCTGAAGATCGTGTGGCTCCAGACCTTCCACCTTTCTCTCATGTATTGACTATTTCGGACCCATCGTGGTTAAAAGAGGTCGAGGCCAGGTGAAGCGTGGGGGGTAATATTCACCTGCCTTGTGAGTCGAGCTATTCATCTGGAGGTGGCGAGTACCTTGGATACTAACTCCTGCATCAACGCCATAAGGCGGTTTTCATGTCGAAGAGGACCAACTCTAACAATCAGAACAGATCGTGGGACCAACTTTGTAGGCGCTCAGAAAGAACTGGAGACTGCTCTAAACCAGTGTGATCACAAAAGGATCCAGGATTCCCTGCTCTCTGGGCAAGTCAGGTGGCTGTTCAATCCCCCATCAGGAGCACACTTTGGAGGAGTGTGGGAAAGACTGATCAGGCTGGTGAAAAAAGTACTCTTTTCAGTTCTTCAACATCAGGTTGAAATGCTACAAACTGCCTTTTGTGAAGTTGAATCTATTCTCAATGACAGACCAATCACAACTGTGTCAGCTGATCCTCAGCTGCCTGGACGCTGTGATCATGTTGCGCGCACTATCCGTGCTGACTTCTCGTACAATGTCCCACTGTCTGGCTGCCTGCATAAAGTCAAGTGCTCGGCGCAGTTGTCATTTAAACAGCTCCTTATATCTGTTAGCACAGCTAGCTAGCACCAGATGCTAACAACAACAATGCACGTAAGGTCTCTCTCTCGCTCGCTCGGGCCACACACACACACACCCTCCCGGTCCTCCCAATAGCCAGTCGGTGCCTGCCGGTGAGCGTGGAAGTGTGGTCTGCCACAAGCGGGCGGCAGGAGCGGGGCTGTCAGCATCAGCTTGTAGATGGTATTATTAACGCGTTAACTTGACAGCCCTAATATATGCATATTTGTAGATTTTGTATGATAAACAAAAATGTAATGAGATATTTTGCGTAGTTTAAAATATTTAAAGGTGTTACCGGGCTCCATAGAATGTTTTGTTGTAATTGATTTGCTATTGCATCACAATTAGGGGCCGGTATGATGAAGCCATATCTAGGAGCTTATATTATTTAATAGTTATCCATTTATTTTATTGTTCTTTTTTGCTTATAGTAAATCTTCCTTTTAATTCTTATTTAAGTTTATCAAATAAGTACTATGCCTCTGTTTTTGTAAAGGCAGCCTTTGGGCACCGGGGGAGGGGAGGCCTGCTTATTATAAATATGGGAAACAGGTGGTAGTGAGTGGCGCACCCGGTAGGCTTATGGTTTTTTACCATCGGGTAAGAAGGAAGAGAAAGGCTTGATGTGTGTATAATAAATCGCACTGAAACTACTTTTGCTCGGATCTTGATTCTTTCCCATGCGTAAGATTAGCTGACGGGTGCCTCAGCGGCACTTTGCTTTGATTTATATTTCTTTCTATATTTTTATGATTTTGGCCGCTACACAGCGACTGACTCTGCTGTGGTCTCATGTTGTGCTGTTTGTCCTGCACAGTGTAGCCCTGCTCTGGCCCAGCGAGTGGGAAGTGATCAGCCGGCTTTTCATTGTGGACCAGCCCATCTCCATCCACTGCTTCAAACAGACCACACCCAGTGGCGCCACCACCACGCAGTACACCACTCAGCCTGGTAAGGGTGCACAGTCCCAGGGGGAAAGGCTTCTCCTCCGTGTGCATGGCTCAGCTTTACAAAGTTTATTCTGATGCTTTTCTGTTCACTTTGACTGATACTCCAAATGTATTATTAAATAGCAAACACTCATTGCCTGTGGGAAAAAGTGTGCTTTGTGAATACCTTGCTCCTTTAGTGGGAGTGTTGCTTTAAACGCTTTGGCTCACGTTTGTGTTCAGATCTCTGTTGGGAGTGCAGAGAGAGCTTCCTGTTCCAGCAGCAGAGGGACCTCAGAGAGTACACCCAAGCAACCATCTACATCCGCAAAGTCATGGAGGACCAGAGGGTATGACAAAAGGACATTTTAGGACTTCCAAACAGTAACAATAGTTTTTTTTCACCTAATGTTTAGAATGTGATGCCCACAATCTTAATATTTGTCCTCTGCATAGATAATAAAGGAGGGTGCTCCGGAGCTGACTGCCAGCAGCTCTGAGGCAGAGGAGGAGAAGGAAGAGAAGGAGGAGAGGGAAGAGCCTCCAAAGGTGGATGGAGAGAGAGACTCAGACTTCAGCCAGGTGAGTCCATTACTCTGACTAGCAACAGCAACAGCAGTAAAAGTATATATATTCACATCAGAGCATTGATATAGCTCCAAACAACTGTTTTCATTGTAAAGATATAGTGTGCTGAAGTCTTGGCTGAGTTTTGTTTACGCAGCTCACACAGCGCTCACTGCTGATAACACAGTCCTGAGTTGTTAACAGTAGCGTCTTGTCCCCCCTCTGGTTCCCCTCGTAGCTGGTAGTAAGCACTGTTAGCTGCTAGTCTCCTGAATGCCATGTTGAAAGCCGTGTGGAGACTAACCCTCAATCCTAATCCTTATCTTTCAATGTGAAGGCTGATTAATAAATCAACAAGAAATAACAGTTGTCAGACAAGTCATCTATAAATCAAATGCTTGGCAAAAAGGGAAAACAAATCCAGTATCTCTGGCTGTAAAAGGGCAATACAAAATGAAATGATTTTATTCTTCCCAAATGCAATAATTGGAAGGCCAGCCTGCCAGTCTGCACTCTGCCAGCCTGCCAGTCTGCACTCTGCCAGCCTGCCAGTCTGCACTCTGCACTCTGCCAGCCTGCCAGTCTGCACTCTGCTCTCTGACTGTTGCAAGCTGCTAGCTTGACAGCTGTGTGCTAACAATAGCCATGTCCACTGGTTACATTTACTATGACATGTGTTTGTTCATAATGAGGGGAGGGGCTTAGGATGGACGGGCTGTCAGTGTTGCCAACTCAGCCATTTTTTTCACTAAAATTAGTGACCTGTGATCACGGCAGTGGCGAACCGTCAGGGCCTTCAAGGTATTCAGAGAATACCCTGGAACACTCAGATAAAACAAACTAAAAATCGATTTAATTATATAAATAAAATGAATAAATGAGAATGGTATCTGTGTTGTTGATCTGTAATATTACAGTGTTACGTTGATTTGTTTGTCCTTCTCGGACCATGCTCTACGCATTTCAGTAGTTTTGTGTTAGAAAAGAAAGCAACCAATCAGATCTTGTATCTACAGAAGGTCCAGTTGAGAGACACGGTTCGCCACTGGATCACGGGTACTTTCAATTGAAAAGAGTTGGCAACATTGGGCTGGGTTTTTCAGTTGGATCATTACAAAACATGTAACTAACTGGTGCTGGCTTTTGACCTAGCCAAGCTTCAAGCATTTGTTTGTGCTGGCAAAGGTGAGAAATAAACACATGGTTACACCTAGCAGCTATTAATCAGTACTTTGTTTCAGTCTCAAGATGGTGCAAAGCGGCTAAAGTTGGATGACGGCAGCTCAGCATCAGCAGCTACCGTCCCTGGGACCAAAATGACCAGACTAGGTGGAATCAGGAGGAGCACCCGGCACAGGAAACTCAGAGGAGAGAAAGCGCTGATTGTTTCTGCTAATCAGACACTTAAAGAGCTAAAAATACAGGTGAGGGCTCCACACGAGTGGATACAAGCCTGACGCATTCAGGTGAATGTAGAATGACATCGAGAGGGTGAATAGAGGAAAGTAGGTTCACATAAACCCAATCTGTCCTTCTACTCAAGTATCTGAAAGCACTGACCAGAACAGTTTCTAAAAAGCATTTATTGACTGTGCTCCACAGTCAATGAATGTTCTGTGTTCACAGAACTAACATTGCTGTGCTCCACACCCTGTAGATTATGCATGCCTTCTCCGTGGCTCCGTTCGACCAGAACCTCTCCATCAACGGTGAAAGTCTGACGGACGACTCAGCAACTCTGGGTAGTCTGGGCGTCATCCCAGAGAGCATCATCTGTCTAAAGGTACCCTGTTACTATGGAAATCCCAAGCCCTGCAGATCCTTTCCTTTGGTCCACAACATTCATTCATTGTTCCCTTTCAGGCTGATGAGCCAATAGCAGACTATGCTGCAATGGATGATGTCTATCAGGGTATGTCATTATCTTCTCCTAAAAGATATGGCATTAATAAAAGATAATCTATAATAATACTGTGTCTCATCTCTTTCCTTCACAGTGAGAATGCCTGAAGAGGGATTTAAAGGTAAACATGCTTTCTCTCCATTTGATATGTTTGTTTTCTTCTACACTTTTCCTCTTATTTGCCAATTTTGAACCCGGAAATGTTGATCACACCAAAGTGTTATGTTAGAAATGTTGAGTATGGGTCCCCAACACAAAGAAACTGCCGGATGCTAACATGATTGTTGGGCAATTTTCAAAATGAGCATTATGTTGCGTTAATTAGCATGAATTAGTATTATAGGCTATGTAAAGAATAGTTTTAAAAAGGCTGAATTCTTGAGTGCCTTTGGGGGTTATTGAGGATACTGAATCCATATCTGACGTTTCCCGATCAATAATAGCAGTTTTAAACAGAAAAAGGCAATATTTGTAGACACTATGGGCTGATTTTGATGAATTTTGGGTCACTTTGGGAGATTTAGTGGATTCTGGATCATTTGGATTGGTCAGATTGCTTATTTTCATGAAGAACAATTGTCCACAGGAGAGATGGTCATTTGAATCTTGTGCTCTGTATATCCAATGGTCGCAGCACTACTCATTGCAGTCAGAATCAGAGAGTACACATATTGCCATCTTCTGGTTAAAACTGCTGTTATTGATCCTTGAAATGGATTCAGTATCCTCAATAACCCCTTTCCACTCCAACATGTTCCAAATCTGCCAAGACCATTTGGGGACCCTGCTATACATGATACGTAGGAGTGCTCAACATTTCAGAGTTCACTATGCTGCAACTTGACTTGTATCAAGTAGTAAGCTAGCATCTCTGTTCTCTTCATTGGTGCATTCCAATGTAAAGGGATATCCGTACCATGTCGTTGAGTTCATCTCATTTCTGAGCAAAGTGAGATGCAGGCATTGATCCAGTGACGTCCCCAACACTACATCTTTATCTTAGTATTGTATCGGGTCTTGCCTCTTCATAACATTTCCAATCCACACTGTCCTTTATTAAGGAGAAGGATTTGAGCCTGTTTGGACACCTTAGCATTGAAGCCACTTTCTGAAGACCCACCTCATGTAGTACAACTGGAACACGGAAAGTTGACCAAATGTTTGTATTTGTGATCCTACTCTTCGGTTGAATCAATTGGTCGTGTTAACTCTTTACTGTATTGTGCAGTATTGTTATGTAATACGTTTGAATGATTTGGTTTTATTTTTAGTGAAAGTTAGTTTTTGCTTTAATCTCCGAGTTTCTGTGTTCCTGCAGGCACTGGGCTTCTCGGGCACTGAGGACAGCGCAGACGTAGCTATGCTTGAATTGGACGGATGGAAATGTGAAAGGAAAGAAAGTTTACATTTGTCAACGGTCCATATATAAATAAGTGCTTTCATTTGTTTGTTTTACGTTTTGAGTAGGCTTTCTTTAATAAAACTGTGACTATGTTGCAAAGCCAATGCTTTTCTCTACATAGGGTAGGCTTGACTTTGTTATTTCAAATTGGTAATGATTCTGAAGGACGTGGCAGCGCTGCTACCTGACTGAATCTGAATGGATCTGTTTTATTCTGAGGCTTGGCTTCAGTAAACTTCTACTCCAAAATGGGCTTTGTTTTGGACTCTTTTAAATGATGGCAGACAAAATCAATCCAATGTTCTCTTTCCTTTACGTGGAAGCTTGTGTTCTCACTGCAGAGTTTTCAGGTTTGTCAAAAAAAGAATGCACGAGTAACTGTTAAGTATTACAAATATAAATGTTCCAACATTAATTACCTCTACAGCAAATCTATATCCATATACTCCATGTGGCATTTGGAATGACATAGCTACACGGTGAGAGTTGGGAGTGAGAAACAGAATGCAAGCAGTGATATGTCCTGTTCTTTTCACTGTTATTTCTTATGGACAATAAAGTTATTTTCAAAGCACTCTGTCCTCCTCACACACTTGTAATTATGTGTTTCAGCAACTTGCCAAATATTGTTATTGGCGCCGGGCCGTATAGTGTTTATTAGACTAACTGTAAGCCAATACCTTATGCAACGTCCTAACCCTTTTTGTAATGAAATGTTCACTGTGCCAACAGTTAGTTGTTTTTAAATTGTTGAACCTGATTTCCGTCTCTTATTATGTCCTCTAAATGACTTGGTAAGGACTGGAAAGATGCTTTTGTTGTATGACGGAATCACACCAAAATGACTGAAAGATGCACAGTTTTGCTCTTGGAATGATGTTGTTACCAAGTGCCCAATTCTAGTGAACAAAAGTAAACATTTTAACTTTGGAAAGTTTGGCTCTAAGTTCAACAAATGGCGTTGTCTATAGATGCTGTCCTGCACAGAGAACATGTTGACTTTAGCTTTAGAGAAAATGCTTCTCCTTTCTCAAACTTGTCCTGACACAGCAGGGTTCCCCAGCTCGACTCAGACTGGAACATCCCACCCCCAGAAGGTCTGTTAACCCTTAAATGAACCTTCCTTATATTGGGAAATGTATTGATTGCTACTTCTAAATATAAGTAAAAACAGACTACAAGTAGTCAGAAAACAAGTCACCAATTAGTAGGGATAATCAACAGGTGTAAACGATCGCAGGCAGTCCTGCCTCTAGCAAGCTGGGTGCAATCACCCTAATCGGAGAGCCCCAGCTGCAGTAGGAAGAAGGTATTTAAATAGTTGCTGTGTGCGATCCAGGGAGACGGAAGCATGCAGACGGGAGGCATTTTTCTACTAAGTAGAAAGAAGAGCAGATCAAAATGTTGTGTAAGAGCTCCGCAGAGCCGCTGATGTTATGTTCTGTTTGGATTGTTTGTGTGTGTGTCACGTGTCACTCTGCGCAGCATTGCTCAGAGAGTAGGTTTCAGTGTGGTGCGCTGGTTGTGGGGGGCATTCTGTGCTTGGACGCTCTGTTGGTTATCAACTCCTCCCTGGAATCAGGCAAGGTTCCCGCCGTCCTCAAGATAGCAGCTGTCACCCCCATCGTCAAAAAACCTGGTCTCGACCCGAGGACCCCAGCGACTTCCGGCCGATCTCCAACCTTCCTTTTCTTAGCAAGATCATGGAAAGAGCAGTTGCTGCCCAACTCCACCATCATATGTCCGACCATGAGCTCTACGAACCCTTCCAACCAGGCTTCAGATCCAACCACAGCACAGAGACGGCCCTTATTAAAATAACCAATGACCTCCTCATAGCCGCCGATTCAGGCCTCGTCAGCATCCTTATCCTCCTGGACATCTCCGCCGCATTCGACACAGTCTCGCACACTATCCTACTCAACCGCCTATCCGTCTACCTTGGCGTCTCTGGTACAGCCCTCTCCTGGTTTCATTCCTACCTCTCCAACAGGCAACCGTTTGTGACCATCGGAAAATCCAGCTCTCCCCCAGCCCCTGTCAACCAAGGTGTGCCACAAGGTTCGGTGCTCGGCCCCCTTCTATTCAACATCTACATGCTCCCCCTCGGTGAAATCATCCGCCGACATGGTCTCAACTTCCACTCCTATGCCGACGACACCCAACTCTACATCAGTACCAATCCATCATCCCAGCTACCCCCACTGTCACTTGTCAACTGCCTCTGCGACATCCAAGCCTGGATGTCAAAACATCTACTTAAACTCAACAATAACAAAACAGAGCTCATGGTTGTGGCCCCAAAAACACTGCCCCGGAAGGTTGGAGATCTGCTCCTCACCATCGATGGCGGCTTCATCCACCCTTCCCCTGAGGTTCGCAGCCTGGGCGTCACTCTGGACTCTAGCCTCACCTTCAACTCCCACATCAGGTCTACTGTCAAAACCGCTTTCTTTCATCTACGAAACATCTCCAGACTCCGGCCCTCTCTCCCCGACCCCGTTGCAGAAACATTAATTCATAAGTTCATCTCCTCTCGTCTGGACTACTGCAATGGAGTTCTGTTCGGGGTCAACAGCAAAGCCCTGGACAGGCTCCAGTACATCCAGAACTCTGCAGCCAGGCTCCTCACCCACACTAAGCCCTGGCAACACATCACCCCTACCCTCATCCACCTTCACTGGCTCCCGGTCAAGTCACAGGGTGTCCGCGGGGTCTTAAAAAGTATTAAAAGTTGATAAATCAATTTTGCGAAAATTAAGGCTATTAAAAAGTATTAAACGGCATTTTCCAAGGTATTAAGAAGGTCCACAGCAACGACAACATGAAACACCCTTTAATTTACTGAAACAACATGTCGGGACGCCCCCTCAAGTTGGCCCCATGCATAGCGTGCCATAAAATGCTGCTTCTTATTTTAAGTTTCGTTGCCTTGCTCCGCTCTGTGGGGGGCGGGGGTTATCTGCTGGTGGACTACCTGAGAGAGATACAGCAGGAGAACACGCCGTCCACCGCGGAGAATAAACAGAAGGGCAACCATGCTCCGGGGTCTTCTTCGCTGCTGTTGGTGTATTTTGTGGCGGCAGCAGCGCCACTTACAGGCCTGGCATATGTACTACAGCGCGTCCAGCATTTCCAGCGGTCTAGTGTGAACGGACACGTTAATGAATCGAATGCGCTTGAACGGAAGACTTTTTTGCGTTTGCGTATGTGTTTTACTGTATGCGTCCTCGTGGGGCCTGTCTAAGCCAAACTATATCCGTTCACAGAGATCTGCTATTTTAAAGTAAGGTCAACACATATCGACCCTAAATATAGTCTATATTAAGAACGAGAAAAGTCTTAACATATATATCGTTTTTTGTAAACATATGACAAATGTGTGAGGGTGATGACGTTAGAGCATCGTCCAATGTGCCGGGCTTAGCCCCGGACAGCCCCAGCCCAATTTAACCCCTGGGTATTTGTGAGGGTGTAGCGCCAGGAAAAGGGAGTCGGAGGCGGTGTATTCAGAACGGAGTTCCACTCTTTATTATCCATTAAATATAGAGAGGTCAACACATCGTCTGCTCTGCTTAACGAGCTAGCAGGAATGGAGGCTAACTCTCCAGGTGTTCCCACTAAAGGGTCCGTGTGGCAACACAATAAGAGAGGTGAATTATGTCCCATAACGTGTCACCACACAAGCCCCCCCAGAATTCACGTGTAAACAAAATCCGTATGGCGGGGAGGAACAATCCGCCTGCCCCCACGAGACCTGCGCACCGGAGTCGGTACAGCGACCTCCGCCCGTGCGGCCCCTGACAGAGGAGGGACCGGAAAAAACAGGTCCACACTCCCTGACAGGAATCAAAGCCGGGGGTCGGCCCCGTCTCGGCGGCCGAGCCAGCACCACCGGCCGGTCCACGTCCAAGTGAGCAGCCTTCACCCGGTCAACCGAGACGTGCTCAGCCTTACCGCCCATGTCGACCACCAGGTGTTTTTCACCGTGTTCCAAAACCCGGAAAGGTCCGTCGTAAGGGGGCTGCAGGGGGCCTCTGTGTGCGTCGTGACGGATGAAAACGTGCCCAGCTGAGCGTAGCTCCGCGGGAACTTGAGACCCTGGCGCACCGTGCTGAGTAGTCGGGACTGGAGCGAAAGCCTCCGCCGCGTCACGCAGAAAAACTCGCTGGGCCGTGGCAGACCAGGGAGCTGAAGCATTTGGGAGGAAATCCCCGGGAACTCTCAGCGGCTGACCGTAGACCATCTCCGCTGTAGAACACTGCAGATCTTCCTTAGGTGCGGTCCTCAGGCCCAGTATCACCCAGGGCAGCTTGTCGACCCAGTTACCGTCCGTAAGGCCGGCCTTGAGGGACGCCTTGAGGGACGCCTTCATGGAGCGATGAAAGCGCTCGCAGAGGCCGTTAGCCTGAGGGTGGTAAGCGGTAGTCCTGTGCAGCTTGACCCCCAAACCGCCTGCCACAGCGTTCCAGAGCTCGGACGTGAACTGAGAGCCCCTGTCTGAGGAAATGTCTGACGGGGTGCCAAAACGACAAACCCACGTTGCAATGAAGGCCCGGGCAACGTCTGCGGCTGATGTCGAAACGAGCGGAACTGCCTCCGGCCAACGGGTCGTTCTGTCCACCATGGTGAGGAGGTAGGAAAACCCCTGAGAGGAAGGCAACGGACCAACCAGGTCAATGTTGACGTGATCAAACCTCCTCTCAGGCACCAGGAAACGCTCCAACGGGGCCTTCGTGTGGCGGTGCACCTTAGCGCGTTGACAAGCCACGCACTCCCTGGCCCAAGTCCTCACATCCTTTTTCAGCCCATGCCAGACGAACTTCGCGGCCACCAAGCGCACCGAAGGTTTAACGCCGGGGTGTGATAGGCCGTGCACCGCTTCGAACACAGAGTGCCTCCAGCTGGCAGGGACGACAGGCCGCGCCAGGCCCGTGGAAACGTCACACAGGAGAGTAATGCCCGCGTCGCCGAACACCACGTCCTCCAAGCGCAGCCCCGCGCCCTCCACCTTCAGAGCCTGGACGCCGGGATCTGTGACCTGGTCCGCCGCCATGCGAGTATAGTCCAGGCCCAACTGGACGGCACCGATGACGACTCTGGAGAGACAATCAGCAACCAGGTTCGACTTGCCAGCCACGTGCTTAATGTCCGTAGTGAACTCTGATATGTAGGAAAGCTGCCGCTGCTGACGTGCCGACCAAGGCTCCGCCACTTTTGACATGGCGAAGGTGAGCGGCTTGTGGTCGACAAACGCCGTAAATTCACGGCCTTCCAGCATGAAACGGAAGTGCCGCACGGCCAAATAAAGTCCAAGGAGCTCTCGGTCAAAGGCGCTGTACCTGCGTTCTCTGGGCGTCAGCTGGCGGCTGAAAAAGGCGAGCGGCTGCCAAGCGCCCTCCACCCACTGCTCGTGCACTGCGCCGACCGCGTAGTCCGACGCGTCCGTGGTGATGGAAATGGGAGCCGTAGATGATGGGTGTGCCAGCAAAGCCGCCTGAGCCAACGCGGTCTTGACCTCAGCAAAAGCGACGTCCGCCTCTGCTGTCCAGTCGATTGCCTGGACGGGGGTCTTGCCTTTCAACGCTTCATACAGCGGCCGCATGATGTGTGCGGCCCGGGCGATGAAACGGTGGTAGAAGGTCACCATCCCCAGAAACTCACGGAGCGACCGGGCTGTCAGCGGGCGAGGAAAAGCCGCAACAGCCTCCACCTTCGCTGGCAGAGGTGTCGCACCGCCCTTGGTGACGCGGTGCCCCAGGAAATCAATGTCAGACACCCCGAACTGGCACTTTGCCGGATTGATGATTAATCCGTGTTCGTTGAGCCGTGTGAAAAGGGCTCGGAGGTGGGACAGGTGCTCCTGCACTGAAGCGCTGGCGACGAGTATGTCGTCGAGGTAGACAAACACAAACGGCAGGTCCCGCAGTACCGAATCCATCAGGCGCTGGAACGTCTGAGCGGCATTCTTGAGTCCAAAAGGCATCCGCAGGAACTCAAAAAGTCCAAAGGGTGTTATCACTGCCGTCTTGGGAATGTCCAGGGGGTGCATGGGCACCTGGTGGTATCCACGCACCAGGTCCACCTTGGAAAACACCCCTGTACCGGCCAGATGCGCCGAAAAGTCCTGAATGTGCAGCACTGGATAGCGGTCAGGCGTAGTGGCGTCGTTGAGTCGGCGGTAATCCCCGCACGGGCGGAACCCGCCGTTCGGTTTGGGGACGACGTGCAGGGGGGAAGCCCAAGGACTGTCAGAGCGGCGGACAATGCCCAGGCGCTCCATGGTTGCAAACTCCGCCCTCGCCACAGCCAGCTTAGAAGGGTTCAACCGCCGGGCCCTGGTGTAGACAGGAGGCCCCTCGGTAGTGACGTGGTGCTCCACGCCATGCTTAGTGGTAAGCGCAGAGAAGGTGGGCAGCGACAGGTCTGGAAACTCGGCCAACAGTCTGAGAAACGTGTCTGCCCCTGACAGCGAGCCTGACAGCCCGTCGTACGCTGCGCTGCCAAGTGTGCACACGAGGGAAGAAAACGTCAAGGCATCAATCAAACGCCTATTCTTAACGTCCACTAAGAGTCCATGAGCACACCAAAAATCCGCTCCGAGGAGGGGAAAAGAAATGTCTGCTGTCACGAAATCCCAGCTGAAACGCTGTCCTCCGATGCACAAACACATAGGCCTCACGCCGTACGTGCGAATGGGACCGCCGTTAGCCGTCGTCAATCGCGGTCCGTGCCCTCCCCGGGTGACGTCTTCACTCGACGCGAGAACTACGCTCCGTTGAGCGCCCGTGTCACACAGAAACAGGCTCCCCGAAACGCTGTCGCTGACGAAGAGGAGCCTGCACGTGCCGCCGACGCTCAGGGCCACTACCGAGCGCCGGCCCCTCCGTTTCCCGGGGGTTTGTAGCTGCACGGAGCGATGCATCTCTTCGCCCTTGTCCCGAAACGTGAGTGGTAAGAGCACTCTCCGGTGTCTCCACGCCGGCTGCAAGCCGTGTCCGGCCCCCGCCATGCTGTCTTGACTGCAGATGGGCTGCTGCGCGTCGCGGCTAACGTCTCTGCACCGGGCTGTTGTGTAGCCAGGAAAAAACGATCCGCTTCCTCAGCCAAGGCCCGCGGCTCCGTGACAGGCGTGTTGGCCAGCGCCGTCTGGACCCGGGGAGGCAAGTGACGCAGGAAAATCTCCGTGAATAAAATCCGGGGATCTTCCCCCCCCTAGCAGATTTAGCATTTTCTCCATTAGCTGAGATGGCTTGCTGTCTCCCAGGCCTTGAATGTCAAGTAACTGGCGGGCCCTCTCCTTAGCAGATAAGCTAAATGTCTTAAGGAGAAGGGCCTTAATCGCCTCATATTTGCCATGATGTGGGGGGGCTGCGATGAATCCCACCAACCTGGACGACGTAGAGCAGCCCAGCGCTGCTACCACATGGTAGTATTTCAGGTCCCCGTCACGGACCTGTCGGCAGGCGAAGTGCGCCTCCACATGTGCGAACCATGCCTCCGCGGCGTGCTCCCAGAATTCCGGCAGCTTTACGAACACATCGCGTTCAGCCATGCTCGTTAATTTTCCGGAAACTTTCTCGGAAACGTCAGGGTCACCAGTGTAGCGCCAGGAAAAGGGAGTTCGGAGGCGGTGTATTCAGAACGGAGTTCCAATCTTTATTATCCATTAAATATAGAGAGGTCAACACATCGTCTGCTCTGCTTAACGAGCTAGCAGGAATGGAGGCTAACTCTCCAGGTGTTCCCACTAAAGGGTCCGTGTGGCAACACAATAAGAGAGGTGAATTATGTCCCATAACGTGTCACCACAGGGAGCTCCTATATGGCATTACCCCGCTGAAGCTCACCAAAGTTTCATATATTTCATAGTTCAAAGTTTTGTCAATTGTTTTGTTTATTGGTCAAATACTGGTTTCTACTGGTTTCTGATGGTTCTACTGGAATGAAAGAGCACAGAGTACAGAAGCAGCAAAGCAGCATACTGCATTAACCCTGACCCACAGAGAGGTTGAAGTTCATGTGGAGAGGAGGCTTCAGTAGTCTGTCTGTCTGCACTCTGTTTAGTTGTGCTATCTTACAATCAATATAGTAAATGTGAGGTAAATTGTGTCACCAATGTAACCGGTTAGAACTCCAAGTTGCGATGAGGTCTTAAAATGTATGGAAAGGGTCTTAAAAAAGGTCTTAAAAGGTATTACATTTGACTTCAGGATTCCTGCATACACCCTGAGTCACGCATCCAGTACAAACTCCTCCTGCTAACCTACACATCTCTCCACTCCCTAGCCCCTCCATACATCTCTGACCTCCTTCAGCCCTACACCCCCTCTCGTCACCTGCGGTCCTCTGACAAAGGGCTGCTCTCCATCCAGCGCTCCAAGCTGAAAACATTTGGCAACAGAGCCTTCAGTGTCGCAGCCCCCACCCTCTGGAATTCTCTCCCCTCTGCAATCAGGAATGCAGACACTCTGGACACCTTCAAAAAACACCTCAAACACCATCTGTTCACTCAGGCCTTTGGCCTCAACTAATATACAGTACTCAGCAACCTGTTCCTGTTTTGTTTTCTTCAGCCTATGTATCTGATTATTACTTTTTGTTTTGTTACTTCCCATTGTAAAGCGTCCTTGGGTTTCGTGAAAGGAGCTATATAAATTGAAATTATTATTATTATTATTATCTTCGGATGGATAGGTGGGAGAGAGAGGGATTTATATTTGGAAAGTTTAATTTTTGATTTACTTTGAATCCTGTTGAATCACTGAAGAGTCCTGCTAAAAAGGGGAGAAAGTTATTCATTCATGTTCATTTTGTTTGTTAGAAGCATTATAGTGAGGTTTATTTACATGTTTTGATTGTTTTGATCACTAAAATGCACCTTTCTTGTTTAAAGGTTTTTCACCTGAATAAAACTGCTGAATAAAGCTGCTGCATAATCTATTAAATAAAAAGTCTAAAAGAAAAGCTGAGGAGTGAAATCCTGTTATTAACGTCCAATAGATGCCTCGAGTCCCATTCAAGTGGGGAGTCTGCAAAAAAACCAACGGAACTTGACTAACTGTATTCCCTTCCAGTTACATAAAAACCGATGTAATCAGATTACTGGTACATTCTATAAATATTGGAATTACTAGCATGATTACAATGTTACATAACATTTAATAATAAAGATATATACTCTTTATTATAGGCAGGCGTACTGCCTGCATTTGTTTTTTGGTATTCATTTTGGCTACTTTCATTCTTTTTTTTATATTTTGATTTTCAATGCCGCATATGGACAACGGATTTATTTAACAAAAATACTGTGTGTTCTTTTAATTAAAGTTTTTAACTAACTAGCTTTTTTAAACGATGGGATAGAGAACCGCAGTGACGCGTCCTAAAACCCGGATGTAAACTCCTTCCGGTTCCTTCGTCAAAAACGCAATGCAATTTCTCCATAGGATTTTGGAAAATAGCTCGAAATAAGGTCTGTGGTTGACACACATTTAAGAGACGGATCACGTTTTGTTCAGCCGGATAATATCCACATGTCTATCTTACTTTTATAATGTTTTAATCATAAATCTAGTCGCCAGAAGCAAAATGCTAACGTTATGCTATAAACGAACTACAAAAAAGTACAGCAGCAGGGTCGCACGACTTCAACGTCACGCCAACTTTAGATCGTTTCAACTGACTTTCGCGCGCTTGCATATTTTAACAAAGCTTTTCATTTGAGCCAAACTGAATTTAACTGGAAGTCATGGCTGTGTCAATGACCAGTCTGATATCGTTTTACAAAGATGACAAGAAGATTGGAGATAGAGGAGAGAACCACTACAAGTCAGGACACGTACAACAGTGCAGCCTAGATGAAGGTGTGCTTACCGGTGTTGTCAGGGCTAGCATGAGGGAGAAGGTTTATAGAGTGTCGGTGAGTAGTGATAGCAAGAGTACCGTTAACCTAGAGTTAATTTATTCACATTAGTGACATTAATTCCCATCAACACATCCATTTTATGTGTCACATGAAATCTTTATTACAAATATTACACAGAAAACACAGAAATATCCATGAAATAAACATACAGTAGGCTATAAACAATTAAAGGGATAATTGGGAAGGCATTACAAATGTAAATATTTTAAATAATAAAACAATCCCACCACCACAGGCATCTACAGGAGAAGAGGGAATTCTCTCCACAAAATGTGAATGCCCACGTGGAGAATGGAAATGCAGTCATGCAGCTGCATTAGCCATCTTTGCCATCCACAGTTTCAGCTGCACTGACACCCCGTCAGTGGAAGAAGTCAAAGGCAGCTAAACGTACGCATTCAGTGTAGGAGCTATTTCCTCCAACCAATAACTCACTCAACCCGCTGACAAGAGAGCCCACCTCCAAAGATCGTGACTGGCTGAGGGACAGACTCGGGGGCAGGTTCTCAGGAATGTCTTGGCTTCTCTCCCCCGAGCCAGAAGAGGAACACTACAGCTTGGAAACACTTACTGTTCCTGAAATTATCAAATCTGTTGGGCATCAGGGACCTGAGGCAATTGTGGCAAGCATGGCATTGTCTGAGGAGCAACAGAGGGCAATTCAGGTGGCTACCACTGGTCAGCGAACCAACCCAAACTGGCATTTGTTCAGGAAAGGAAGGTTGACTGCCAGCAACTTTGGAGCTGTCCTGAGGTCAAAGCGTGCGACTGCTTCCCTTAGTGCCAGGGTGCTAGGGCAACAACAGGCCCTTGATGGTGCTTTGTCTGTACAGTGGGGGACTATGAATGAATGTGAGGGCGTCAGGGCATTCACCACTGCAACCCAGATGCAGGTCCATGAGTCAGGTTTGTGGCTCTCCCAATCAGGAGTGTTGGGGGCATCTCCAGATGGTCTGGTAGGGTCTCCCGCTGTGCTGGAGGTAAAGTGTCCCTACGGAGCCAGGGAAATGACAATTAGTGAAGCATTGCAAATCAAGGGCTTCTGTGTCAGTAAGGAGGGAGAAACATTCAGCCTGCATGAGGAGCATCCTTACTGGCACCAAGTGCAAGGTCAGCTTCACCTCACTGCAAGAGAGACTTGCTACTTTGTGGTCTGGACTACGAAAGACAGTGTCATCATTCCGATAGCCCGAGATGACAATTGGCAGCCTAACCTGTTTCCTAACTTTGTCAAGGCCCACATGCTTCCAAAGCTGGCACTGCCGGAATAATCACCTTTGTCACCGTTGTGGTTATTTTCTGAAAAAGACAGAAAAACAAAAAGGCATATTAATTGACTTGTTCTGAGTTCAGAGAGCACTGCTGTTCAAATTAAATATTTTTTTTAGAGAAAACTCATCTTCAGGATGTTATGGTTCCCCTTTGAAGATCTTTCTTGTAGCTGCTGCGATCCTTGTTTGAGTCGTTCATATGTTCGATGAAAAAGATCATAAATCTATCATTTTCAAATATAGTAATTTTAAGAAATTGTGAATAGTTTTTAATTTACATTTACTCACCTTTGCAATGTTGTGGTTGTTAGAGTGTTAGGTTTCTGACTACAGAGAATAACATATTTACAAAATAATATTTCTTAATAAAAAAAGGCAGTCCGTGCAGAAAACTATTGTGGTTTCTTGATTCAAGCCTGCCTCTGAATCCCAAACCACAAACCATTCTTTGGAGGAACGTTTTTTGATAGATAAATACAGAAAACAAACATGAGTCTACCCAAGAGGCCAGACTTTAAGGTAAAAAGACAGTTTAAAGATTTATATTTGCAGATATTATCAGCACATCAACATGTGTATTAAACAGAACCTAAATAAAAGAAATAAAATGCACCCAGTTTAAAGACATTGTTTGAGTTTAATGAAACAGGTCAAAGCTCAGAGGGGACCGTTGCTTCTCTGTAGCGGCTCCCAAACTGTGGAACGCTCTGCCCCTGGAGATCAGACAGGCCGCCACACTGCCTGCTTTTAAATCGCTTCTTAAAACCCACCTCTTCTCCTTAGCGTTTTAACATTTGGCGTTTCAACATCTTTTAGAGTGTTTTTTTTTTTGCATTTAAATAGTTTTTTGTTTTTACTTGTACTTGTTGTATGGTGTGTGAGCTGAGCTGTGTGTTATCTATTTGCCTGTACAGCACTTTGGTCTGGAGGTTTAAAGTGCTTTATAAATAAAGTTGTATTGTATTGTATGAACTAAAAATGTAAAACAAAGTATAATAATACATTTGATTTATATAGCGCTTTTCTACAACTCAAAGACGCTTTACAGTATGAGGGAGGGTAGAGAAACAAGGACAGGCAAACAAATAAATATAGTAAAATAAAATAAACAGAAAAGTCAGTCAAGAGGAAGTTGATTGAGAGGGGGGAGGGGGGCTTACAGAGTTGAAAAGATGTGTATGAAACATGTGTTTACATGTGAAAAGACACTATTTTTCTGCCACCTCTTTTATGAGAGGACGTTGGAAGTTCACTAGTGCGCAACATACATGCACCAGTTTATCTGCGAAGTGCCTCGGGTGAGATGGAATGAACTTTAGGATCCTAAATTCTTTCAAACGAGCATTTGCTCTCGACGTGAATCTTATGTTGTGCGATAAGCTTTGTAGCCTGTGCTTCACTGTGTGTCAGTTGGCCATGACAGAGGAATGGGGGAATGTTGACAGTGACTCCTTCAGGAAGAATGTTCTGGATTAAGAATCCCTTGTCAGCCAATATCAGATCTCCAGGTTTGAAATGCTGAAGAACACCAGAATCCCGTACTATCTCTTTGTCACTTGTTGATCCTGGGTATAGTGTGCTGCAGTATGTGATCACAGCATGTGGTGCTACCCCCAGCAGTAGTTTGAAGGAGTGCATGCCACGGTAAGCAGAGTAGGTCTCTTTCTGGATATCCATTTGCTTGGGGATAGCAATTTTGATGTCTGTACAATCCACTATCATTCTGCAGTTTTGGATGTGCCGAAATGAAGAAGGCAAGCTGGTTTTATCTTTCTCCCGGCTGGGAACAGCACTCATTATGTCCTTAAAAAGTAATTTATGGAGAACCTCTATAAATGTTAATCACATTTCTGACGGTGCTTTCACCGCAGTGAAAGAGTGCAGCCAGATGAAGGTGTGTGTAATGATGACGTAGTTTCATGAGGGTCATGAAAACTTGGTCTTCAAGACTCAGTGATTTGGGGAACCAACCTTCTGGGTATGTAATGGAACCCTCAAAACGAGCAACATACTCACACACAGCACTGAATGTGTCTCTATCTGGCAATCCTGTCTCCATCCGAAGAACCTTTTCACTCAGCTGAGAGGCAGAATACTTGTCACGGCAGTAACTCTGCTTTGCCTTGGACTCCTCGAGCTGGATCTCTAGCTGCATTATGTGTCTTTGCTGAGATTGAAGTTTTGCTTCTACCGTGGTCGCTTGCTCCTCGGCATTCTCAGATAGTGGTTGAGGATCTTCATCAGCAGCCGCCTGTGTTGATGGACCTGCTTCCTCCTCAGTCATTAGACACGCAGCTTCTTCCTCCATTCCATCACTTATCCCTCTCAGACAGTAGGAATGCTCTTCTACATTCTGTGCTTTAAAGGGAACAGGCATTTTTCTCTTTTGTAAAAGAACATGACAGCTGCAGATGCAGGAACAGGCATTGGGCTTCCTGTTAGCTCGTCTGTTGGGAAGATATAAAATATTAGTTTCATGGAAGTCACACCGTTACATACAAGAGCATTAAGACATACAGTACATAGGCTAAAACAAAACATCTAAAGATATAACCTTGCACTTTGTCTCGTGAACATTTTCACTATTTGACATTTGTATAGATCAAAATTGAACTAAAAGAAATAAAGGTAGATTAATCCATATTGAAAATAGGTGTCAGCTGCTACACTAATTATAATAGTTAGATTTCTTAATTAAGATAAGATATTACTGTATTGATCCCAATTTAGGAAATGTTTGTGTTGCAGCAGCATAACAAGAAAAACAAAATATAAGTTATTATATATACAAAAGTATGTGAGGGATGGAATATTAAATTGAATATAAATGTAAAATGTACAAGAGAAGCTATGGAGCAGAGAGTTCTCTGCCAGCCAGAGGTGATTTGTTATTAGTTCAATATGTCAAACTGATTTCATGACTACAATCTTTAGTCACATGGTGAAACGTTATGCTGCTTGTACTAATTAGACTTATCATATAAGCCACACAGGTTTTAATAGGATGTATTCATTATCTTTACTTATGTTGCGGTCTTTTCAGCAGCGCCATCTCTAAAACGGCGATACAGTCACTACCCGTCATTTACATTTCACCGTGACATGGACAAAAATGTAACGTCAGCTTACCTCATGGCACGAATCCAGACTCTCCTTTGGAAAACATTGGCCGGGAAACGAAAGAACGAGCACGTTTCATGCGAAGACCTGTGGCTGCAACCCGGAGCAAAGCAAAAAACCATTGCGTAACTAACTAGTAGCGCTAGCTTTAGCTAACGTTAGCTAACGAAACAAACTGCCGAGTAAACTTGGAAAACACTGGTAATTAATTATTCTATAATTTGTAAAACTACAGTGTTAAAAAAAATACAGATTCTAATGGTCAGATATATAGATATACAGATACTAGAGATACTACAGATACTACAGATACTAGAGATAGGCAGGTACTTGCTTTCAAGCAGAACACGGGGGGAAACAAAGGTTAGATGGAGTGTTTACGTGTTCGGCGTAATGACGTACAACGGCCTCGACAATTTCTGTAGTCCTATTCAGCCACTCGGTAACAACCATTGTTTTTCAGACACGTACACTCTTCAAAAATCACCAGTGGGGTCACTGCTGATGTATTTAATGTTGTAGAACAAAACGTGATTTATCTCTTAAATTTGTGTCAACCAGAGACCTTATTTCAAGCTATTTTCCAAAACCCTATGGAGAAAATGCATTGCTTTTTTGACGAAGGAACCGGAAGTGCTAAAAATGCTAAAGGATAGGAGTCGAGGAGGGGATATTTAAGAATTGAAAAGCCTCTCCAGAGTACCCAAAACAGGAAGCTGTCATACACTCTGGAAGCTATCATTATCAGCTAATATGAAAAGTCAGTTTTTTACCTAAAAATGGAATTATGGATTATCAAAAAACATTTTCAAAGTGACGGACACATTGGATTAACCTATGGATTAACCTACAGCCTCGTTTTTATCGTTTTAATGCCATTGAAAACAACTTTTGATCAGAATAACAGCAAAAGGTGAGCATATCTCCGTTTTTTGCTACCTAAAGCTACGTTGTGTGTTGTCTGGTTTTGCTTCCCCTGTCGACTGCGGTCAAGCCAGCCTCCACTCGGGAAAACCTAGTCTTTGATACTGGACAGTTTTTGTTTTATTCTCATCTAAACACAGAGGGATGATAGTAAAGGGAGATTATGTTCAACATGTCCATTGTGTACCTTACAATAATTACAATTCTTATGGCAATATTCAAATCTTAGAACCCGAACCTGAATGGGATGTGAGCAACACAAGAGATAATGTTTGATTAACAACACCTCAGTGACAGAATCAAGCTTTGATGACACCAGGACAGTTCATAATTTTTCAAACTAAATCTAACATTTATTATCATTTTTTCATTATAAAAATTCAAATAATGGTCTTCCTGCGATAGAGCTCCTGAAACAATGTAACAAGATAAACTATATTTTTTGATGATCTGTCACATACATTCAAAACAGTTATTATGCTGACTTACATGCCACAGCCTCAGAAACGTGGAGTCATCTTCATGCAGATATGCAGGCAGAGCACGGAGGACAGCAGCACGTCGGACATGGACGTCACCTTGCTCCTTGAGTGTGAGAACATATCTTTGTTTTACTTTGGATGCTAAACAGTATAACCACACAACAACTGATATCACAAGAAAGGGCTCTTCCATGACTGAAGAGATTAACATTTTGACAAAGATAATCCACTCTAGTATGAGAATAAAACACCAAGAGGCATAACCGACTCACCTGGAGGTCATAGGAGGCAAATAGCTGATCCAGAACTTCAGCTTCCTTTCCTTTGCTTGCCGCCTTCTTCCTGAACAGGCTCTGAAGACGGGGGACATGTCTGTCCAACTCCGCATAGAAGTGGTTCTTCAGGTTGAGGTTTGTTATCCTGTGAAACTCTGCCAAAATATAAAATGACTATTTAATTCACAGTACAATGTATATGTGGACTGAAGGCAGCAGAGATAAACGGAAACATAACATGCTAAATCTGAGTAAACATGTCAAAGTTATCAGTGACAAGGCACACAAATATGGAAGCCCATTTCCGCCACTTGAAAAAAATAAAATCCCCATGAAAAGTCATAATTATGAGATAAAAAAGTCGAAATAATGAGATAAAAAGTCATAATTATGAGATAAGAAAGTCGAAATAATGAGATAAAAAGTCATAATAATGAGATAAAAAGTCATAATGAGATAAAAAGTCATAATTATGAGATAAGAAAGTCGAAATAATGAGATAAAAAGTCATAATAATGAGATAAAAAGTCATAATAATGAGATAAAAAGTCATAATTATGAGATAAGAAAGTCGAAATAATGAGATAGAAAGTCATAATAATGAGATAAGAAAGTCGAAATAATGAGATAAAAAGTCATAATTATGAGATAAGAAGTGCGCATGCGCTGCAGTGGCGCTGTCTTTAAAGGTCCCTTCATCACCTTGCTGCTCTCCACCATGCAAACAGCATCTATCTAGTCCTAAATAAGGTAACTATTACAGGTGACTTTTGTAAATGTTAGATGTTACATATAGCCTATATTGCAGCTAAACTACAACAATGCAGTTCATAGCTTTGACATTACCTGTTATGAACTATAATATATATGCCTATAGTTTTGTGGTAACGCGCCACTAATGACAATAGTGTAGGCATACTGCTGCTGTGAGTTGCTCTAACTCTAACCCGTGAACGTTACCACACAACTATAGGCATATATATTATATATATATTATATTCATAACAGGTAATGTCAAAGCTATAAACTGCATTGTTGTAGTTTAGCTGCAATATAGGCTATATGTAACATCTAACATTTACAAAAGTCACCTGTAATAGTTACCTTATTTAGGACTAGATGCCGTTTGCATGGTGGAGAGCAGCAAGGTGATGAAGGGACCTTTAAAGACAGCGCCACTGCAGCGCATGCGCACTTCTTATCTCATAATTATGACTTTTTATCTCATAATTATGACTTTTTAGCTCATTATTTCGACTTTCTTATCTCATTATTATGACTTTTTATCTCATAATAATGACTTTTTATCTCATTATTTCGACTTTCTTATCTCATAATTATGACTTTTTATCTCATTATTATGACTTTTTATCTCATAATTTCGACTTTCTTATCTCATAATTATGACTTTTTATCTCATTATTATGACTTTTTATCTCATAATTTCGACTTTCTTATCTCATAATTATGACTTTTTATCTCATTATTTCGACTTTTTCATCTCATAATTATGACTTTTCATGGGGATTTAATTTTTTTCAAGTGGCGGAAATGGGCTTCCATACACAAAATAATTATATAGTTGTAATAAATAAAATATTTTCACCTGTGACTCCATTTTCAAGGCAGGCCAGCATTCCAGGATCTCTCCAACAGGTAGCTCATCATTGATGATCTCATTGCGCCGCAGGGCAAAGGTAGTCTGCATTAACTTTTAAATCAAGGGAATAATAATGTTATAATGTTCAAGTAACTCTGCCCTTGTATCAAAGACAGCAGCACAAAGTTTGCATCTCCAAGCCATTGGAAAACGTAACCATATTCACAGGCACCCTACAAACGGTGGCGTGCGTTGACGCTTGCCTGCGGGCATGTCTGAAGCTAGACCAACAACCAATCACATGAAAGCTACGCTTTGCTCCCACAATGCAGTTCGGCTAAGCATTCAAAGTGAATGGGCAGAAGCGTCAACGCACGCCGCCATGTGTAGGGGCAGTTTCTCTACTGTGAGGCTTACCAGATTGAAGAAGCCATACCTGCCAGTTGCTTCAGTTTCCTTAAGAGAAAAAACATTGAAGGTTAGCTGGGTTGCAAAGTTTTCACAAAATGAGAAACACTATTTTCGAACCTAAAATGGCGGCAGGCGGCTTGCTTTTCTTCTTTTTTGTTACAGCATGCATGTCTGTGCATGTTTTATTAACTCAGAGGCATATAAATTAATAAAACGAGGATTTACGTTCATTTTAATCCACTAACGTTGTACCATAACCGTGCGTTCTGCATGTTTTTAAAAGCAAACTAACTTGAAACACTAGACTATTAATCTGTTAAATCCGGTAGTCCCCGGTACCGAGGGCTTCTTGTTCACAAAACTTTGTCTCAGGGCTTCTTAACATTTAAAAACCTATTCATACCCACTTAACGAAATTCAGCTAACTGAAGATACGAACCATTTTTACCGAAACAAAACACAAGTCTCACAAGAAGCTTCTAAATTAGCGCACAGAACTCACGGTAGAAATACTTTATTATAGGCTAATTATCGTAACTGCACATACAAGATATCAGATTAAAGCTGAGATTCCACAGATTCTAGAAGTATTGGTATCATCACTGCACGATCATTACCTTTGCTGAGTTACATGTATTTGAAAACGCTGGTGGGTATAAATTACCTTGTAAAATGAATAGTCTAGTGCAGGGGTGCCCAACCTTTTTTGAACCGAGAGCTACTTTTAAAGTTGCCAGTCTGCCGAGATCTACCAGTCCAAATAGAGAGGCGTAGCCATTACTGACAGCCTACTACCAGGTAAATACACACTTCTACTTGTATACAACTGACCTTTGTACGATTAATACCTCATAAAATACTGCAGATCCTTTATCTTACCTATTTCTAATCTACACATATACAAGTATTTAACTGAAGTTACACAACAGTGTTGTTGATGATACAGAGTTGGAGTTTATTCAAACGTCACACTACAGTGGGTAATGTTTTCAAGAAACATTGAACAGTGCTAACACATATGACACAGGAAAAAAAAACTCTGAACCTTTTCTTTGCCTTTATATAAAATTAGTGTTGCTACAAAAGTATAAATTAGGCTTATACTAATAAGACAACTCAGATCTGAAGCTACTCAGGAATCTGCTGCCAAAGTGCAATAAAAAAAGACAAAATTAATAGAATCAAACCCTTTTTTTGTTGCATTTTAGTAGAGTATAAAAATAAATGCCTTTAAAATAGGATGCAAGCAACACTAGTTTCTTAACCTGAATTGATAATAGACTATAATCAATTTAAACAGAATAGATCTGAATGTTTGCATTCTTATACCATTGGGTACAATAATTATAATGAATAAGTTCAAACAAACTAAAACTTACAGCTGATTAATAACGGTATCTAACTTGAGTTTTTATTATATCAAAAACCTGTTGAAATGCTTCTGTTATTTTTACTGTCCCCAAAAGCGTGTCGGCAGCCTCCAGGAATGCTTCTTTCATAACTTCGCCGTCTTTGAAAGACTTCATGTGTTTCGCAAGAACGTGACTGACACGATAAGATGCTATGGTAGCAGCCTTGCTCTTGTTGTTGGGCCCGGTGGAAATGGACTGCTGTGCATTTAGCTGTCCTTTCAGGCCCCTCCCCTTTTGGGAGCGTAGGGCAGAATAGAGAGGCGAAGTCCCTCCCTTTCCGGGAGCCTCCATGGGACCCCGGAAGCGTAAAATTATACATTGAAGTCAATGGAGAGAGAAAGGTTATCTTTTTATCCCATTTGAATTGTGCCACGAATGACACATATGATGTTTGTCAATTTAAAAGAATATTTTGCAAGTCAAAAAAATAAAAATGTGTCGTAAAACTGTGAAGTTACACATTTTTTTGTGTGAAACCGCTGAGTGAACTACAGGTCTCTTGGTCTCGCACAATACGCGTCACCATCACAAAGATGGCCGTCACGTTAGCCAATTTCACCTGTTTCTTTCAGAATGAGAATACAAGTATAAAACGAGGTGACTACAAGTCTGGACACGTTGAGAGCTGTACATACACGAAAGGGGAGTTAGTCGGTTCTGTAAGAGCCAGCATGCGGGACCGGCTTTACAAGATGTTGGTGAGTAATATGAGTGCAATGTGTAACGTTAATGTCAGCTAGCTAACATTAGCTAACAAGGTACACTAACGTGTTTTGTTTCAGTAACTAGTGTTCTCCTTTAGAACTTTGTGGTCTGTGTGTATGCTGTGGATAACATTAGTGTTCACAAGAACAACTCCCGTGTTTTGTTTTAGTTGCTCTTCAGATTGAAGCGGCCAGTTTTATATCGACTATACAGTATGTGTGATCTCCTTTTACATCTCGTTGTGTCATTTGAGTTTATTTGCTGTGTGTAGATTCAAGGGTTTTGGTTATCTTGTCAATTTGTTTGGTTATCTAGGCACAGCTGTGTGTGACTCCCTCTGGTACACCGGTATGTGTTTTCCTAATGTAGAGAGCATTGATTAATTAATAAACTACAGACTGAGTCTAGATCCTGACCAAATCCTTTTTTATTGTTGATCAAATGTTTTTCAAAAATGTATTCATACATATTTAGAAAAATACAATGTACAATCACAACCAGTACAACACACATTACAAAAAATACAGAAAAAACAAACAATAACAACAATCAGACAAAACTATGGAAAAATAACCCCTCCCACCCCCAGATCCGGACCATCCTTGTATTATTGCTCATTCAATCTATTATAGCATGCTAACAAACATGGTACTTACTTTATTTGTACAGATCTGCATGGGAGACGATGGCGCGATACAGAGCGCTGTCTGTGATTGTGCACGGGGGATGTACAAATGCAGCCACGCTGCAGCATTGGCAATATGTGCCATGTGGCAGATCAGCTCCACAGATGTTGAGTGCCAGTGGAGGAAGCCTGGCACTTCCAAAGTAGTCCAGCCGGTGTCTCAACTCTACCAACAGTGAGAGGAGACATACAACCCACTGGCCAGAGACATCGCCACTCAGGATGTAGACTGGTTCAGGTCTGCACTGAGGGGCGCACAGTGTGGCATGGCATGGCTTTTGTCACCTGAGCCAGAGCCGCGGCCTCAACATCAGGCCATTGTCACCGTGCCGGAGCTGGTGAAGGGGCATGGGGGTCGGTGGCTTGAGGAAATTCTTGCCTCAATGCGACTGAGCAGAGACCAGCAAGCTGCCATCCAGACAGCCACCGGAGGACAGCGGACAAAGTGGCAGTTACACAGGCGGGGCAGGTTGACAGCCAGCAAGTTTGGTGCTGTGCTGCGGTCGGGACTTTCATCCACTCCGAGCGCGTCCCTCATGAAGAGGGTGCTCGGGGGGTACAACTTGGACGGAGTCATGGCTGTCAACTGGGGGGTTGTAAACGAGGCCGAAGGGGTGAAGGCTTTTGTGCAGGCCTATCAGGAGACAGTGTTCGAGTCTGGTCTCTTTGTGAGTGAGTCGGTGTTTTGGGAGCATCCCCCGATGGACTTGTGCAGCCATCTGCCCTGCTGGAGGTGAAGTGTCCACCATCATTATATAGGATATATATATATATATATATTTGTATACATATCTGTAAATTGTATAATTTTATTTGATTTAAAAGTATTTTTGATCTCTGTCTATAAACACAAACTGAGTAAGATTGACAATAAAGTTGACTTTGAAAAATATATATATTCTTTATGAAAATAGTTGACTGTTGGAGAAATGAATCCAAATGAAACGTTGGACTGAACTACAACTACGGCTTTAAATCTCTACGGACTGTTCTTCAGTGGGATGGCAAGTTCCTATCTTTAAACATTTATTAGTTTTTTCTCAGAACAGATTTGATTTTCTGAAGTTAATTTAACTTTGGCGACCATGTAAGGTCATTATTAAAAAGGTACAATCAATTTGTTTAGGGTTGAATAAAATAATGATAAACATTTCATTTGGATAATTTACTGACAGAATAAGAAACTCAATTATGCTCTACTCACCTGTTCCTTTTTATAAAGTGAAACAGTTGAAACGATAGATTTTAGTAAACTTAAAAACAACCTTCTCCAAAAGCTATCAAGGAATATACCGAATACTTGTTTTAGAACTTTATTACATATTTTTATATAAATAGTTTGAGTGATCCATAATTGACAGAAGCTTGTGTTTACACTGACCTGTTACTCATATATTAATGTCTTTGTAACTTCAGTAAACCACGACCTCACTAATTTCTTTCATTCATCACGGTTCAGTAAACTAAGTGACACATGAACCAGTTTAATCATTATAATAACGTAGGATTGCAACTCTTTGAAACTGTAGGTGGCTCTTAAAAGTGCCGTTGTGTTTGGGTGTGCTGGTCTCGGGTCAGTCTAAGCCCTCTCTCGCGGATGCAGCGGGATGTCCTTGGGCATGATAGTGACCCTCTTTGCTTGGTTCATCTTACTGGGAGGCAGCTACATGGATGTCGGTGCAGTCCACAGTCATTGTGCAGTTGAAGGCAGAATGAATTTATTATTGACTCCGAATGAAGCACAACTTCATGTCATACAACACATTGACTTTATTTGTAATTGTGTAAAAAAATAAAGCATTGATTAGCAAGCAGGACCTGCAGGAACAGAGCACGGTGATGGATGGAGCTGGGAAGAGAGAAGAATAAAGAAAACAGATCAACTTCATTATCGGATATTAAAAATTCAATTTCAAAACAAGTTGCCGCTCCTACAGTTTTCTAGTATGTAAAGATGATTTCACATGACCTATGCACAATATCACACTCAATACATGTGTGTCTCTGGGGGGTGCATTGTGCCTTTGATGTATATAAATAATATACCATAACCAAATACTATTACGTACAGTGGAAATCAGGTTGCCAGAGCAGGTCAGTGTGCATGTTCCTCAGGGTCTCAGCAGTTACAGGTGAGGGAAAGGAAATAAAAGAGAAAAAGGTCAGTAACAACACTTTGAAGTAACAACACTTTGAATCATTATCTCTTTTAATAATGTTCTATCAGTAATCACTCAACTACTGTCTTTCCAACACACAGATTGACTCACTATCATCACAATGAAACACGTCCAGAAGAATGGACCACAGATGGAAATTAGCTATTAGCTATAATCTGGCATATTGCATCTCTTCTCTTTGCTGAGATTAATGTTTTTGTATGCATGGTCCTTCTATAAATAAATACATGTCATGCAAAGCTGCCTGCCTGCCTGCCTTCCTTCGACTCTCCCTGAACTGCCTGATCTTTTAATGTTCAATGTTAACCATTTGAGCAGATAGCATTAAGTAGAAAAGATCGCAGATGCTAATCTGCCGTTAGCCTACCTCCCGCCCCCTTAGTACCTGGTGGTAGGGTGACCAGATGTCCCGCTTTGCGCGGGACTGCACAGCATTTTCACGACTTTTGGTGCGTCCCGCAAATTGAGACGATGTCCCGCATATTTCATTTTGATTGGCTAAAACGCTTTTCTTTCAAATCAGATTCATCCAATGGCTGTTGAGATAGCAGGGAAGGCTATCATCAGGGGGCTGTGTTTGCTGTCAATCAAACTGTAACACACGGCGGGTGCTGGTCAAGTGTTAACCAATGAGAGTAACTCACACACACCCCCCCCCCCCCCCCCCCCACCCCGCCAAACAACAACAACGAACGCAGGCGACGCAGCAGGTTATGGAAAATGGAGGAAACTGAAACTACAGCTAAGAAGAAAAGAAGATGCACATACAACAAAGGCTGGGAAGACACTTACCCATGGGTGAAGCCAGTGCAGGGCGACTCTCAGAGAGTTTTTTGCAATCTTTGCAAGAGTAATTTTTAAATTTCACATGGCAGTGAATACGACGTCAAAAGACACAGAGAATGCGATTCTCACAAGAAACGTGTCGCTCAAAAAGAGACATCCCACTCTATGGAGACATTCCTACTCAAACCAAAAAATGATGGCCACTCAGACAAGGTAACAGCAGCAGAAATAACCAGTGTTTACCATACGGTGCAACACTCCCATTCATACCGGTCAAATGACTGGTAACAAGCTAGCGCCGACCTTTTTCCAGACTCTGAGATAGTAACGAAAATGTCATGTGGTCGTACAAAAGCAGCGTCCATAATAACAGATGTGCTTGCCCCTGCCTCTGTGGAGAGTTGTTTGACAGAGTCAAAGACACCAGTGGTTCTAGGTGACAAAATAGCACAGCAACAAAATAGCACAGCAACAGAAGGCCCCACACGTGGGGGCCCACCTTCTGTTGCTGTGATGGACAAAACTGAAAGCTATTTTATTTTATGTATTATTATGTTTCTGTTCCCTCCTGGCCAGTGTTGGTCTTATGCTATCTATTAATTTATGTTGTGCCTACTTGTACAGGTAATACACTAGTTGAATTAAGAAGATGCATTTCTAAACACTTGAAGTGAATAATGCCTGCTGCCTTGGTTAGCCTTAGTTTACTTTTCTTTATTAAAAAATTGCATTTTGACTTCACTTTCTGCTCTGTTGTTATATATTTGTTACGTTTTTTTTTTCCGGGGGTTGGGGGGTGCTGTTGAGAGGGTGTCCCACATTGTCCCACATTGTCCCACACAACCATACTCCTTGTCCCACATTTGGTTTGTTGGGATCTGGTCACCCTACCTGGTGGAGAGGGCGATAGGCTCCTCTTCAAATGTTTCACAAAATACTTACCATCATGACTACTCTTACTGTTTAACATTTGGGTTTACTTCATGTTAAGGCTAATACAAATGACAAGGCTAAGTAATGTGATGCTAACTAACGTGCTCGCTACTAGCTATGTAGCTAGCTTGACTGTGTTCCATGCACAACATGTGTATTACCTGATGTGTTTGGTCCAACGACTCCTGGTCCTTTCATCAGACGGGAAGCGATAGAACGAGCTATGATCTATAAGTATGATCACTTATGTGATTACAACCTGGTACAAAGCACACAGGCATCTTGTAAAAGTGAATTTATTTTTAGCAATCTCTTATTTATTGGAGGGAATAAATCAGTTATGAGATCTTCTTCTTCTTCGCTTTAATTACGAGTCGCAACCACTTGGAGCATTATCGCCTGTGACATCACTTACGCGAGCCAGAATGGGATTTGGGATTTGTAGTCTTTGTAGTCGCGTATTTTTCATAGTCTTATATTTCAACAGTTTTACGACAAAATGTGACTTTTTTGACATGGAACTTATTGTTTAAGATTGACAAACATCATATGTGTAGTTCGTGGCACAATTCAAACGGGATCAAAAGATACGTTTTCTCTCTCCATTGAATTCAATGTTAATTTTTCGCTTCCGGGGTCCCATGGGCCGGAAGTAGATGGGCGTGACTTCGCCTCTCTATTAGGAGGGAATTCCGTCTCATAGCGTTTGTGCACCGTTTTGAAATGCCGCTCCTAAATTACCCTTCTTTGGTAAAGCCAGGCTCACATTGCAGATGAGACAGATGGACTTTGAATTGGAATAGATCCAAAAATAATCATCCTCCCACTCGGAGTGAAAATTAGATATGTTGGGCTTTTTTGCTTCTGCCATAATTGCGGTCTTGTGTGTGCGGACTGTCACTCCTGTTGACACGGACAACGTCAGCGAAATACAGCCCAATGCCCACCAGCCACGCCCCGACACATGGGGTCACGCCGGCCAATCACCAAGCTTTGATGCGTTCAAGTGCATTATTCTGGACAGGAAGATTATGTTTCAGGACATTAACGATACAACAGAATGTTGTTCTATTTTTAGACACATCTCGCGATCGACTGGGGAATCTCCCTGCGATCGACTGGTTGGGCACCCCTGGTGTTTCAAGTTAGCTTGCTTTTAAAAACATGCAGAACGCACGGTTATGGTACATTGTAGTGGATCAAATGAACGTAAATCATGCGGTAACACAAAGAAAGAAAACGCCCCGCCTGCCGCCATTTTAGGTTCGACTTTTCCAGAAAACGTTTGCAACACAAACGTTTCACTTTGAGATATAACTTAAAACAATATAAAAAAATACTGTCTTACACGTAAGTTAAATAATTTTTCAAGTGAGGCAGATATTAAATGTAGGCTAGCTAGCAAGAGCTCAAATCAACACACCATGCGACACAAAGTGCATTAGATGCAGAAATGAATAACACATCATTTAAATCAGTGTGCGAAAAAGTACACGTCCCACCGTCCGGGACGTGTTATTTACAATATCGGACAAGTAGATCTTTCAATTGACTTGTCCGGCGGACAAGTGACGTTTCTCGACCTGATTTATTGACAAATTATTGATACATTCAGTTTACAAAAGGCAGAACTCATTCGCAAATTGTACGTGTCCGCCAGAAGTGTTAGTTTCGGTTCTGCTTGTCGATTCCTAAGGAAATGCATCTCGCCGCTTTCTGTACAGTTAGACGGGGGCGGAGCGGGGCGGGAAGTGTAGCACAGTGGCAGGCTTGGGAAGCAACACTCGGTTCCGAGTAGGAACAAATAACAATTTTTCCGGTACCGGGATTAATAAGAGTTGTGAGGACAGGACGCGAGGCCGAGCCCCGTGGACTGCAGCTCTCTCTATGCTCAGTATCAGCTGATCGCTGCTCGGTGCGGCTCAGCGTCTCTCTCTCTCTCTCTCTCTCTCTCTCTCTCTCTCTCTCTCTCTCTCTCTCTCTCTCTCTCTCTCTCTTTCTACACACAGCGGATCCGCTGCCCGTTTAACAGCCTCATCTTTGTCAAACTTTCTTATGTTCTTTCTCTAACACGTAATGAAGGTTATTAAGCGTTTTAACTCCTGTGTTGTTAATATTAACCACCATTTCCTTTATGAAGTGAAGCAGCCTCCCTGTCTGTCCTCGCGCTGTCCTCACATCCCCGGACCCCCAGACTCGGAGGAGCAGGATGTCAGTATTGTTTATGAAGCAGGGTATAGAAAGTGCATTATGGAAATGAAAATACTATTTCTTTACTTTTACAAACAGTGAGCAGCTGCAGCATGTGTATTGCAGGACGTGTGTAAGCGTGCAAGCGTCTTTGCGTTGTAGAAAAGCGCTAGGCCTATAGGCTATAAATATAATGTATTATTATTATTATTATTAGGTTATGTCCTATGTGTTGGACATGTGTGGTTGGACTCTGTCTCACAGGCAGTGTAACATCAGAGGAGACTGGGCCAATTGTACATTCTCAAACTGCACCACTTAGAACTAACTAAACAATGCAGAGATTATTTTTATATAATTGTATTCAATAACCGTAAGAAATTAAACAGTATGTGATTTGTAAATAGGAATACAGATTTGACTTAATGTTTTCATAAATATATTTTTCTCCCAGTTTGTCATGGGACTTATTTTTACCCTCTCAAAGAACCGGAACCGAAAATAACCGGAATCGAAAAGCAGAACCATCCATCCATCCATCCATCTTCTCCCGCTTATCCGTGGTCGGGTCGCGGGGGTAGCAGTTCCAGCAGAGAGCCCCAAACTTTCTTTTCCCTGGCGACATCAACCAGCTCTGACTGGGGGATCCCAAGGCGCTCCCAGGCCAGCGAAGAGATATAATCCCTCCGCCTGGTCCTAGGTCTACCCCTTGGTCTCTTCCCAGCTGGACGTGCCTGGAACACCTCCCTAGGGAGGCGCCCAGGTGGCATCCTAACTAGGTGCCCGAACCACCTCAACTGGCTCCTTTCGACGCGAAGGAGGAGCAGCTCAACTCCAAGTCCCTCCCTGATGACCGAACTTCTCACCTTATCCCTAAGGGAGACACCAGCCACCCGGCGGAGGAAACCCATCTCGGCCGCTTGTATCCGCGATCTCGTTCTTTCGGTCATGACCCATCCTTCATGACCATAGGTGAGGGTAGGAACGAAAATGGCCCGGTAGACAGAGAGCTTTGCCTTCTGGCTCAGCTCCCTTTTCGTCACAACGGTGCGGTAAAGCGACTGCAGTACCGCTCCCGCTGCTCCGATTCTCCGGCCCATCTCACGCTCCATTGTTCCCTCACTCGAGAACAAGACCCCGAGATACTTGAACTCCTTCACTTGGGGTAAGGACTCATTCCCTACTTGGAGTGGACAGTCCATCGGTTTCCTGCTGAGAACCATGGCCTCAGAAAAGCAGAACCGGAATCGTTAAAATCCAAACGATACCCAACCCTATGTGTGATGCAGTAAAATCTCACTTCTCACTTACGTTAGCGGTGTCATAAAAACCGTGGGAAAATGTCAAATACGATGATGAAGAAGAAGATTCCAGTGGCCCCAATTTTTGTCCATTCTGGACAAGTGAAAAATGTATTCGGACAAGTACATTTCCAAACTCACTTGTCCATGGACAAGTACTCTCTAAAAACTTGTTCTCACACTGTAAATACTGTGCAAATGCAAGACGTAACTCACCAGAGTAGTGCGGCCAAAACAAAGGATCACGATTCCGGCAATGAGAGCATGGTAGGCAAAGTATTCTTAAAAGTCTGAGCGACTTCAACAGCGGCAAGGGGCTAATGGCGGACTCTGGTGAAGCATGTGGTGAAGGCATGGATGATAGAACGTCTAGGCACGTCGGGGGCGGAGCACATACGTGATGACGTCAGACCAGTGTCAGACAGATTCAGTAAAAATGTTTGAGTACTATTACCAATATGACCCTAAGTGGTTGAACACTGTATACACAATATTAAAAATCAGTTCATAGTCATCAGAAAATTTGCGGTGAATTAACTTTTTTAAATGTTTGAGTTAAAACAACCCATTTTCTTTCAGAAGCTTGTAATGTTCGGTCTTACAGTGTGCAAGAACACTGGTGATTCTGTGAAATCACTGGCTGATTAGTGGTTTTTCAAAATCACTTAGTTACTAGTGATTCAACAACTTACAGAATTGTATAATTATATAAATATAGGTAAAATATAGTGATGAAATATAGGTTACATACCTTGTGTTGTGAGAAATGACAAAAAGATGGTTCCAGAATGATTCAGAAGTGGGAAAATTAATAAAGCAACCTCTGGGTTAAAAATAACCCAGGCAGGTGTTCAACTGCAATTGAAGCCCTAATAACCCCTTTGACCCAGCGTGAACAATCCACCAGTGTGTTTACAGTACCCAAATAACCCATAATTATGACCCAGCCAAATCAACCCAGCAATGTGTTTATAGAAATAATCCAGCATTTTTTAGAGTGTATTGTTGTAAATTTTTAGGGTTGAATGTGAGATTTGTCTTAATTAACAAAAGCATGATGTGGACCGGTGCCCAGAGCTACTGCATAGCACACGGACCTGGCCCAGAGCTACTGCAGAGCACACGGACCTGGCCCAGAGCCAGGGTCGGCGTCATGGGGGGTCATTCGTGGGCCATGCCCCCCCAAATGAGTCACTGTGCCCCCCCAACGCAGGGTGGGCAAGCCTTGCCACTTTGCAGTTTATTTATTTTTTAATCATATAAGTGAAAACGTTTCCACTAAAGGTTTTTTGTGTGAAATACATCAGAAATAAAGAATACAAATATAAAACACAGCCTGAGGTGTGCTCACTGCTGCTCTCTGATTGGTGTGTTGCTTGTGACCTTTGTTTTGTTATCATTACGTGGCTGTGTGTTTTAGATGAAAGCCCCGTGGCGATCTGTTCATCTGTTATACTGATTATACAGTAAAGCCATCGAAAATAATATGATATACAGTACAGTACAAGTAGCCTACTTCTGGGTCTCTGTGTTTCATTCAGCACGAGTGCATTTTGTGAGTGCGCGAGCGGTAACGTGGAATGTTGTTGTTAGCATCTGGTTAGCTAGCTATGCTAACGGATATAAAGAGCTGTTTCTACACCAAGGTGGAGGAGAGTCCTCTGCTGTCAGACTGAGAGGATCGTATAACGTCAGCTCAGTGAGGTAAGGACTCTCTCAGTGTTTAGATAGTTCACTTTAGTGTAGGTTATCTCAGTGGGTCTCAAACGGTTTGGTCATCATTTATGTAAACAAGTATTTGCGAGGAATACCTTTTATATGATCATTATAGTTATTAAAGAATAAGAGAATACATAAAAAAAACAGGTATGAAATACTATAGGACAGTAACACAAGAATACAGTTTAAAAGGGGAGTGATTAGTAAAATATCCATAAAGAAAAAGTAAATCTGTGTACAGTTCTGTTTCATATGGATGCTGAGAGATGTAGGCTATACATAGATCTCTTCACTTTGCTCTCAAAGTGCACCAGATTGATGCTTTTAACTTCAATATTTAAAAAATAATCTTCCCAGGGGAGCATGCCCCCCGGACCCCCCTAGAGGAGATTAGGTCCACCCCCACCTAAAACATGTTCACATGGATAGGATACTAAATACATTTGCACACTTTTATATGGTGGCCTATGTCCATATGTTTCTGTTTTGGTGGTCGTGCCTCAACCGTGCATGTATGCACAGGTCATAGGTGCGCTATACAATAGCACTACACGCCTGCAATGTGTGTGAGAGACAACAGACTTTACAGCATGTTTTTAGAAGTTGTGTTGGTGTTTGTGTGTTGGTTGTTGACGGCAGTGTGTGCCCCCCCGTTGCTCTAGAGCCGACCCTGCCCAGAGCTACTGCAGAGCAAACCACACGGACCTGGCCCAGAGCTTCTGCAGAGCACACCACATGGACCTGGCCCAGAGCTTCTGCAGAGCACACCACACGGACCTGGCCCAGAGCTACTGCAGAGCACACAGACCTGGCCCAGAGCTACTGCAGAGCACACGGACCTGGCCCAGAGCTTCTGCAGAGCACACCACACGGACCTGGCCCAGAGCTTCTGCAGAGCACACCACACGGACTTGGCCCAGAGCTTCTGCAGAGCACACGGACCTGGCCAGTGCGAGAACCCTGAAAGACAATCAGCAGATACAGGATATGTTACCTAAAAGTTATTATTATTTGTACGGCCTTTACAAAGACTCCTGGTGGTGGTCGGATGGAGGTTTCTACTCCTTCAGGTACTGGGCAGGACCTTAGGTTCTAAGGTTTGTGTGGCTGCAGCTTTCGACAACTCTGGAAAATGGGAGGCCGCGGACTGTGGGTTGAAGAAGCCTTTCATTTGCTACAGACGAGAGTAAAATGCACAGCTACGATGAAACAAGTGATACGACTGCTGAAAAATAAGCAACCACTAATGTTGTGACTGATAAAGTCTGTTTTATTTTGCTAAGCAAGTGATAAAACTGAGGGTGCTGAAAGAAAACTCTGATGTGGATCTGAACGACCCGGCGGTGCAGGAGGACATCTTTTCAATTTACACACGGCATCTATTGCACGTCTGTCCGTCCTGGGAGAGGGATCCCTCCTCTGTTGCTCTCCCTGAGGTTTCTCCATGTTCCCTTTAAACTGGGGGTTTTCTTCTGAAGTGTTTCCTTGTACTATGTGAGGGTCTAAGGACAGAGGGTCTAAGGACAGAGGGTGTCGTATTGTCATACTGATATTCTGTACACACTGTGAAGACCACTGAGACAAATGTAACATTTGTGATATTGGGCTATATAAATAAACATTGATTGATTGATTGATTGATTGATTGATTGATTGATTGATTGATTGATTGATTGATTGATTGATTGATGCAGGTAAATCATGTTTTCTACTTGTAATGCAAACACAGAAAACAACCAGATTACTTTTCACAACAGAAATGTACGTGCCACCAAATGAACCAGGAAAATCCCATCTCCGTATTTGAATGATAATGATAAGGAGTTTTGTATCTCAGATAAAAGAGAACCTGAGGGACCAGGGACTGGATGACAACATCCAACTGAGCTGAAGCAGCCGGATGGACAAGTCTTCCAGAAGGAAAAGAGGGATGAGCTTGAATTGAATTGCATTGTCATCTTCCATCAGAGAAAAGTGTATTTGCTTCCTCTAAGTCCTTGGGTTACAGAATACAGCTGCAAAAGAGCTGATTCATTCATTAGTTACAATTTTAAATAGAATATAGAAAATGTAATGCTTTTCCTTGTTATATATGGTTATGAAGTTCATATTTTTGTGCTTTCCTTTGTTGTAATGATTTGCTTGGCCTGTGGGAAATAATAACACATTACATTCTAAAAATGTATTTTTGTCTCACTGTTATGTCTCAAAATATTTTCAAATAACTTATAAAACAATCATTCTTATTCCCATTTTCAGGGATGCAAAATGAGGGAATCAGCTTCCAAAATATGAAGATGTGATGCTTTACTCCATCAGATATGGTCATAAACTTGATGTTTTTTGGGATCAGACAAAGTTTTTCCCTGTATGTAAGAATACATTCAAATGGTTTCCATAGAAAATAATTATATATATCCACCTTTATTATTATTATTTCTCACCTGGTTGGTTAATTTGTATGTTTCACTCAAATTACTATTTCTTTATTTTATTTTATTGTAATGTTCTTCATATTGAAAACTTTCGTCGATGGTGTAGCTTCAAAATAACAGAATGGTATTCTCCTAACTGTTAAATAATTGACGGCCTCGTGCTCTACAATGTTTTTATAGCGTTTAATTATCTCTTTTCCCCCCTTTATTCAAGAAAATCTATATGAACATCAAAACATTATATAGCCTACACACAAAACATTGACATCATGAGTAGGCTACAAAGGTACATGTAGCTACAGAGTAAACTAAAGAAATGTAAAGAAAATAGTGATTTAAAAAACCGGTAACATTTCAAGTAAAATATGTATTACATTACATGACATGTCCCTTATTAGACGCTTTTATCCAAGGCAATCCCCACAGGAGCAATTTGGCACATCCTTATCAAATGATTTATAGTTTTGATTCCCTATTTGTTTTTTTAACAGTGGTACCATTTTGTTGTATTTCTAAGTGGACAACATTTTGTTTGGTTTTCTTCTTGTAATGTGAAATATTCCCAAAAAATAGAATGTGTTATTTGAACCAATATTTGTATAGGCCTACAATCCATCACCTTTAAAAGTTTATTAAAATGTCCTCATCCTGAAGTCGTATCATTTGTCAACATTAGACCAAAACAATTAAAAGTACATATAGTGATAGAATAAAAGACACATTGTGGAAAAGTGGAAACACTATACAAAATATTTGTCCTCAGAAAAAGGGTCCCGGAGCAGCTTCCGGTGCGGATGCTGGGTTCTGCTCGTTCTTCGGTTCTGCTGCGATCTCTGCCTGTCGGATATGGTCGGATAAGGGACTGAAGGTAACTCATCTAACCGATTAACATCTACTGTATGCGACAACTTCACTAGACTGAGTGATACTGTCTGGAGGCAGCAGACAGCTATATTTCCCTAAACCGGAAACGGACCCGTTTCGTTGCCGCACCGCTTGACGCCATTTTCAAAACGGCTAACCTTTATTGCGCAGAGCAAAGTTGTTCAGCAAAGGAGTTTAAATAAAGAAACGGATCGTTTGAATGGGTTAAGGTAAAGACTACACTGACTGCCGACTGCGTGTTGGAGGCGCTCAGCCTTTATTTGGAGAATGCTGCTCATACATCCCTATGTATTTCACTAACCTTACATTCATACGCTTTTCGAGTTCGACATTACATTAGCATCCGGAGCTAAAGCTAGGGACGGATAGCCTGCTAAATCTTAAATAGCTAATCTGGTAAACATTGACCGGAAAGCCATGTGAACATCAGGCTCAGAAACTAGAGCCTGGTTAGCAAATGTTCACCACTCTTTAAGTATTCAAAGGCACAGCAATCTATATAATATATACATTTTTTTCATACACCATTCAAATGTCAAATAAATATGGGATAAATACCGAAAAGTGAATATTTGTTTATTTATACATTTTGGAAGCCAATTTAATAATTTGTACTCCCATTACACATACTTTACAGATTTATTTTCTGGTTACTTTATAAATTCAGATTTTGACGCACAACACTTTTAAATATGATTTTTTGGTATAGATTAATCCATCCAACATTAGATTGAATAAACTCAGACCATGAGAGGGTTAACAGAGAATTCATTGGCAGCAAATTGTTTGTTAAAAAATATTTCACAGTTCTAGCTTCTTAAACGTGAAGAGCTTTTGCTTGAAACTATTAAAATATTTTTCCTGCAATAAGTACTTATACTCCTAATAATTTAAGTACATTTTACTCATCGTACTCAAATACTTCTACTTTAGTACCATTCTCAATGCAGTTCTTTTAGTTGAAATTGAAGTTTTTTTACAGTGTCGTATTAGTACTTTTACTCAAGTAAAGCATCTAAATATTTTCCCACCACTGTATTTGGGACTTGTTATGAATATAGTAGTCATTTTTGTTCTAATTCCGCATACATCCAAAACACACAACATGCACAGTACTTACTCGATACACTCTGTACAGTGTAAGTGTGTGCCATTCCACCAGTAGATGCAAATTATATTCTCTTTATTCTGGCTTCAAATACTGAGTGTTTTGAAGTATTTTGCTGAAAATAATAATAATAATAAGTTGAATTTCTGAATTGTTCTCTCTTCATAGAAAAGAGAGCGGAACATCAGCAAAATGATGGAGCTACCCAACTACAGCAGCCAGCTGATGCAGCAGCTGTGGGCCTTGAGGAGGGAGGGCCACCTGTGTGACTGCACCATCCTGGTGGGTGACAGCCCCCACCGCGCCCATAAACTGGTACTGGCCGCCTCCAGCATGCTCTTCAGGTAGTGTGAGCATGGGCTTTGAAACATGATCTGCAAAGAGTGGTTAGCAGGTGTTTAGTGGCTCGGAATTCATATTCATTTTTCAAGTCCAAACATAGTCTCAAGCTTATACATAGATCTTTCTACATTATTCATAAAATTGCAGTTTGACAAAATAAATGATTATATTGTCAAAGTGACAAGCCAGTCCTTAAATGCTAAGTGCACAATTAATATCTTAACTGAACAATATACAGGTCTCTCAGGATTTACAATGTTAACACTCATCACTGGCCGCATTAAATACCATGGGCCCACAGATGTCCCACATATTTGTGTTTTCTGAAAAGGTAACTACTAAGGTGCAATGTTTTTAAGAAAAAAGGTTTATTATGATGAGAAAAAAGTCTCATCAACGTTGCGTGGAAGTCGGAAACAGTACCGAAGGAGTGGCAGACCGGGGTAGTGGCTCCCCTTTTCAAAAAGGGGGATCAGAGGCAGGGTTTCCGCTAGGATTGCTTCTCGCCGGTCAAAAGTCCGGACAGAATTTATTTTACCGGACAAATTCGAAACTTACAGGTCATGTTTCAATAATAATAGTTGTGTAGCAGAGTTTCCGTTAGCATATAATTGCCGGACTAGGACCGGATATGCTGATGTTTAAAACTCAGTTAATGGGAGTCATTTTTATATTGCTTCAGTTTATAATCGTTACAGATCGAAAAGTTCAGATTCATTTTTCAATAAATGTTTCCACAAACAACAAACAATATAATTATTACATGCAAACAAACTACTTGTAGTAGGTGAAGTACAGTATTGTAGTGTAGTGAGGGGGTGTAGTGAGGGGGTCTCTACTCAGGGCCATCCAATCTCTGTACTCCCAACGCGAGAGCTGTGTCCGGGTCCTCGGCAGTAAGTCGGACCCATTTCCGGTGAGGGTTGGCCTCCGCCAGGGCTGCGCTTTGTCACCAATCCTGTTTGTAATATACATGGATCGGATTTCGAGGCGTAGTCGTGGGGGGGGGGGGTCTGCAGTTCGGTGGACTAAGGATTGCACCACTGCTTTTTGCAGATGATGTGGTTCTGATGGCTTCATCGGTCTGCGACCTTCAGCACTCACTGGATCGGTTCGCAACCGAATGTGAAGCGGCTAGGATGAGGATCAGCACCTCCAAATCTGAGGCCATGGTTCTCAGCAGGAAACCGATGGACTGTCCACTCCAAGTAGGGAATGAGTCCTTACCCCAAGTGAAGGAGTTCAAGTATCTCAGGGTCTTGTTCTCGAGTGAGGGAACAATGGAGCGTGAGATGGGAGAATCGGAGCAGCGGGAGCGGTACTGCAGTCGCTTTACCGCACCGTTGTGACGAAAAGGGAGCTGAGCCGGAAGGCAAAGCTCTCTGTCTACCGGGCCATTTTCGTTCCTACCCTCACCTATGGTCATGAAGGATGGATCATGACCGAAAGAACGAGATCGCGGATACAAGCGGCCGAGATGGGTTTCCTCCGTCGGGTGGCTGGTGTCTCCCTTAGGGATAAGGTGAGAAGTTCGGTCATCCGGGAGGGACTCGGAGTTGAACCGCTCCTCCTTCGCGTCGAAAGGAGCCAGTTGAGGTGGTTCGGGCACCTAGTTAGGATGCCGCCTGGGCGCCTCCCTACGGAGGTGTTCCAGGCACGTCCAGCTGGGAAGAGACCAAGGGGTAGACCTAGGACCAGGTGGAGGGATTATATCTCTTCGCTGGCCTGGGAGCGCCTTGGGATCCCCCAGTCAGAGCTGGTTGATGTCGCCAGGGAAAAGAAAGTTTGGGGCTCTCTGCTGGAACTGCTACCCCCGCGACCCGACCACGGATAAGCGGGAGAAGATGGTTGGATGGATAGTCAGAAGATGTCATGCAGAATATCACTGCTCTCAGATCAAAAAGGTGGATTCATGTGCAGCCAGACGGGATTTATTCAATACTTCTACTCAAGAATGATATGATGATCTCCGTGCTACGGGTGCTCCGTGCATGCATGCAGTGACATGTAATATCCAAGGATTAGAGACTGTTGGATGCTGCTGTTTTGAGCATTGCAATATATTTATTTTCATTATGTTATTTATTTTTTTGATTATTTTTAGGCTCAGCAAAGATTTGTTGTCTGTTTGTATAGGTGTTGCTATCTGCTTCTTTTTTTTTAGTGTGGTTCTACAATCAGAGAGTTACAAGGGTCTGTAAATGCAATGAAAATAATTGGCCACAGCAAATCATTTATATACAGGGCGACTGCGAGGGAGTGCGGTCGTCTTTCAACCAGAAGGTCGTGGGTTCGATCCCAGCCCATGCAGTCAACATGTCGATGTATCCTTGGGCAAGATACTTAACCCTGAGTTGCTCCCGATGGCCAACGGTGTGTGAATGTTAGTTCCTAGAGTTAGGTACACTGCTCTGTGTGAACGACATGTAGTATGTAAAGCGCTTTGAGGGGTCTTAAAGACTGGATAAAGCGCTATATAAGTACAGTCCATTTACCATTTACATTAAAAATGTAATTTTTACTTTTGAATACTTCATTACAAAGGATGTATTGAATAATTTAAGTGATATATGTGTACACATAAATCATTAGTCAAAACAGGGCTACATTTGATTGAATTATAAAAGGTATATTTCGCAGATAAACCTATTAACCCCGCCCCCCAAAAAACGGCTCTTTTGAACGGCTCTCGCAAAGGAACGGAGCCATAAGATCCGGCTCCCTGCAAAGAGCCATAATTCCCATCACTACCTGTCACACGTACTAGAGGGGACCCAGAATCAGACTCGGAATCAGCTGGTGAGCGTAACATTTGTTTATTAGAAAAGGGGAGCTGGGAGTGGAGGTTGGTTATGGCGGCAGTGGGAAACAGTTGTTCCAGGGTGGGTAAAGAGGCCTGGCTGGCAGGGCCGGCCCTGACCAATTTGCCGCCCTAGGCAAGATTTTAGCTGGCGCCCCCCCCCAAAATGCAGACACTCACTATGATTCGCACGTGCATGGTTGTGGGATGACCACAAAAACAAAGATATTGACACAAGATGTGTGCAACTGTATCTGTATTTGAACATGATTTAAGTGGGGGGGGACCTCATCTCCTAGGGGGGTCCGGGGGCATGCACCCCCGGGAAGACTTTTTTGTATATTGAAGTTAAAAGCATCAATCTGGTGCACTTTGAGAGCAACATTAGGAGATCTATGGATACATTTCTCAACACCCATATGAAACAGAACTGTAAGCAGATTTTCTTTTCCTTTATGGATATTTTACAATTCACTCCCCTTTCAAACTGTATTCTTGTTTATTAATAACAACTTTTTTGTACTGTCAGTATTTTATACCTGTTTTTCACCTATTCTCTCATTTTTTTATAACTATAATGATCATATAAAGGTGTGCCTTTACCTCACTGAGCTGAGGTTATCAGAGCCTCTCAGTCTTTCAGGAGAGAGCTCTCAAAAGCTCTCCCCCCGCGGCCGCTTACACAGTAAATTTCAATGTTGATAAAAGCACACAGAAGCTGTGTACATTTTTTGGGAGTTTGATTTATTTTAAATGAATACAAATACAAAATTAAAACCTATAATTGCACACTAAAACCATTATTTCAAAAAAAGAACAATTTCACATAAACCTTTGGTTTTTACTGGGACTGGGGCAGTTCAACTTGATTTTGCGGGGGGTGTGTGCCATAGTTTATGGGCGCTGTACGCAATATAGGCGTAGTTCTGTTAGTATAAGATAATAAGATGTACTTTGTTGATCCAAAATCGGGAAATTGTGTTGTTATGAAATAAAACATTTTTTTTTTAAATTTCTAACTTTTTTTTTGGCGCCGCCCCTGGTCCTCAGGTATGAGTTGGGATGTCCTCGTTCACTCCAACGCAGGGGCGGCGCCAGGGGGCATCTAGGAGTTGCTATAGCAACTCCAACAATTGGCCTAGCAACAGCTTAGCAACCCCATTGTTTTGATATGAAAATGTATCATATTTATACACATTCTCGCAGCCCGCGAGAATGTGTATAAATATGATAAATTTTCGCGGGATCTATCAGGGGCGGGTCGTTGTAATTTACTGCATGAACTGTTACTTGGCTAATTCTCAGTAGATCGAAAATTAAAACATTTCTCACAGTCACAAGTCAGCGTAAATGACCGCGTTCTCCAACGGAGCCGGTCCAGCCGGACAACCCTGCTATCCACAAGGATCCCGATGTTCACTATGAAAACCGGGAGGATTGGGACCACGAAGAACAGGTGCCCCCGCCAACTGACCCGCTGCACCCGCAGCAGCAGGACCAGCTAGCTGCTACCACGAGCTGCAGTGGAACTAGCGCTGCTCCTCTCCGCACCGTGATGATCCACTGCCCTCATTTCCTCCACCCTGCTCTCTGCAGAGCTCCACTCCAGAATATACAAATTCTGCTAGTCAGTGATTCTCAGACACATCGTCTCACCCTTTGAGCATCTCGGCAGAAATGAGCAGTCACTCCTCTCAGTTACAAATGGTAATTTTAAATAAATCGAGAATGTGTTGTATTTTCCGACATGGCGCATTGTTCGAGGCGTGCTGACAGTGAGATCTAACACGGGGAATTGTGAATGAGGAGAAGAGAACTGAGAATGAGGAGGAGAGTCACAGAATGAGGCCAGAGAGGAGGAAAAGTGCGTTATTTAGGCAATGTTGTTGTTGGGAGTTAGGGAGAGACCGCCCCTTCCAGGTGTGTGTATGTGTGTGCGTTTTCCGGTGTGTGTTACGTGAAAGTCATGAGTGTTACACTATTGATTGGTTCTGTAAATAAAGAGAACGTTTTGGACATTGAAGGCTTGAGTGATCATGAATAGCGGTGAACGCTACAATATGAACAGGCTCGTGCTTGGCCCACTGGTATTGTTTGTATATTTTGAAAATTAACTAGCAACGCCGTGCTGTCATATAGCAACTGCTAAGCTACTGCAGCAAAAAAATCCTGGCGCCGCCCATGCTCCAGCGTCACCATAAACAACGCCCTTTACTTCTTAGGCCTGTACCACGAAGCCGGATTTTCGCTTAGCCGGCTAACTTCAGGGAAAACTCTGGTCCTACGACGCTGGTTCTCTTTTTAGCAGGCTAGATCTCCATGGTAACTTATGCTTAGCGGCTAACCTGGTCGGGACCAGGTTAGGTTGCAGGCTAAGAGATCAACTCAGTGAAAGCACTGCCTGCTGACCAATCAGAGCTCAGTGTGCGGAGTTTAAAGCGATCAAGTCATATTACAGGAGAAAGGAAATACAGAGAAACTGCCGTTGCAGGAAAGACGGCCGGCAAAAATCACCGACTGTGTGAACGTGAACATTAATAGAATATCACCTCCATCTTCAGAGCAATATGACTATTATAACATTAGCGCTAAGAAAGCTTACTTAAATATCGGCCACAACATAAGTAACCGGATCAAAGTAACATTACGTACAGTCCGCGGCACTGTGAGTGCAGACGCCGATGTGTGTCCCATTATCATTCATATCACATCACATCTACGTCTCCGCGTAGTCTACACTGGTGTATCCTCACTCTCGTCTCCTCTGGAAGCGTCCTCCCTCCTCTCTCCTCGGCTGCAGTCGAGAGAAAGAGAGAGAGAGACACACAGAAGAAACAAACACTTACAAACACTAACAGGGGTTTCAGGGACGGTTAGTGACACTACCATGTTTCTCTGGTCATTTACCATATCCATAATAAATATAGCATTTTAAGTCAAAGGGGTGATGAAGGCAAGATGACTTTTAGAGGGATGTTGTGGACCTAAATGAGTTTGTAGTGTAGTTTCCAGCATTGTGAACCCTGAAATGTTGAGTACCCCAAAGTTGTATGTTATAAATGTATAGTACGGGTCCCCAGACGTAGCAACGGCTGGATACTAACCTGCATATGTTGGGTCATTTGAACAATTTCCATAAATCGCGTTAATGAAAATGAATGGCATTATAGCCTATGTAAACAATAGTAAAGAAATGGCTTGACTGATTTGGACAATCTTTGAGTGATTTTGGAGGTTATTGATGATGCTGAATCCATTTCTGAGCATAGCAGTTTTAACCTGAAAGTGGCCATATTTGTACTCTTGTGGACTGATTTTGACTACCATCTCTAGTGTTGCCACCATTGGATATAGAGAGCACGAGATGACAATTATGTTCTCTACTGTGGACAATTTGTACTTAAACAAATAGGCAATCTGTCCAATCCAACTGATCCAGAGCCAGAAATGGATTCAGCATCCTCAATAAGCCCCAAAATTATTCTAATTGTGCAAATTGCCCAACATATGCAGGCAAACAAAACCAACAGTTTCTTTGTGCTGGAGACCCGTACTATACATTCTAACATAAAACTTTGGGGTACTCAACATTTCCGGGTTCACAATAAGTGAGTCTAGGATCTGGCATATAGACTATTGTGGGATTTTCAACATAAATAAAGTTATCTTCTCCGTCAGGTCTCTCCTGGAAGGCTCCGACACCATCTCCATCGACACAGCCATGGTGTCCTCACAGGAATTCGGCTGCCTGCTGGACATGGTCTACACCGGCAAGCTGCCTCTGGGCAAACACAACGTGAGCCGCATCGTGGCGGCCGCTGACAGCTTGCAGATGTTCGACGTGGCTGTCGGCTTCAAAAACATCCTCACTAGTCTGGTAAACCAGCAAACTCCGGTCCATTCTACACACACCTCCAGTCTCCCGGTGATAAACCAAGTCCAGAGCATGAACACTGATGGTTCTGCTTCACCCAGCAAGGAGGACACGACTTCAGACAAGACGGAGAGAGAGAGTGAGAGTGAAGCTGCAGAGGAGCCGGCGTGTAAAAGAAGCTGTGTGCAGAACTCAGGTCCGTGTCCGGCATGAATATACTGAGATACTTATTCACAATATCATATCAGTCCAATACAACTACTGTCAGAGCCATTTTACTTTAAGATTATTATTGTTTGAATATCTGCAAATTAGAGGTGGGATGTTGTGAAGTACAAATACTTTGTTACTGAACTGAAGTAGATTTGACTGGTATCAGTACTTTACTCCACTATTCCGGTTTTTTTTTTTACTCCTTACATTTTTAACACAAATACCTGTACTTTCTACTTCTTACATTTTAAAAACAGGCTTTAATTTAAATATGCATTTGGTGACGTTATCATTATTATTTAGAATCATTGCGTACCTATTTCAACCTAAGATCACAGAAAAAATACAATTGGTGTATCCAGTATTTCCTGGTCTTCTCTCAAGAAGAAGGACCAATAAGAACTCAGCTTGAGGTATTTCCCATCATCCTTTGAGCTGTGCCGACGGCGGTAGGCAGCAGGAAGCAGCTAACCTTATCTCAAACCGTGCCTGTAGCCTACCAAGCTATTTCAACGGAGCAAGGCAAGAAAAATGGCTAACATTAGGGAAGAGGAAGAGGCAGGGGAAGTTTTCGATTTAGACATTCCTAATCAGGGCCGGCCCTAGACTTTTGGGGGCCCTAAGCGAGCTTTGGCTTGGGGGCCCCCCTCACTCTAGCACGTTCTCACTACACACAACACGGAACCAACTTTTGTCTTATGATGTTAGCATAAGCACACATATTGTATAAATAAGCATGTAAACAATGTGGACCTAACCTCCTCTAGTGGGGTCTTCACCTCCTCTAGGAGGGTCTGGGGGCATGCTCCCCCGGGAAGATTTTTTTTTAAATATTGAAGTTAAAAGCATCAATCTGGTGCACTTTTACCTCATTCACACCAGCGCAACTCCGGTTCAAGCTCCGTGCTAGAGCTTTTCAGGTTCAGAACCGGTTCTTCGGTTTAGCTCCGGCTCTTTTCACACCTGCCAGAGTCCAACTGGTGCTGCGTCATTGCGTCATCGTTTGCATGATGACGTAACCGTTTGCGTGCCTGCTTCATAAAGCCAAACCTCGCGGAAACCCCTCACAGCTGACACCGACAACAACAACAATGGCCGATTGTGCTCCAGCATCCTCTGTACCTCTTCGGAAGACCAGATTCCCAGTAGGTAGCTGGTCTCTTCAGTGGACCACTGCTGCTTGTTAAGTTTCTCCATCGTTGTGTACAAACTGGATAAAATGCGGCCTTTTTGTTGTTGTTCAGGAGTTGATCCCTCCCCTGCCCCTGCCTCGACGTAAGCGTGACGTATGCGGTGCTTTTGCTCTAGCCGGACACTTTTTTTGGTCCTTGAAACAAACCGGATTCCTGAGCTAAGAGGCTGCTCCGCTGCGGTGTGAACAGGAAAACCCGGTGCTTTTCAAGCTCCAGGTCCGAACCGGCCCTGAAACACCGTTGGTGTGAATGAGGTATTTGAGAGCAAAATTAAGAGATCTATGGATACATCTCTCGACACCCATATGAAACAGAACTGTAAACAGATTTTTCTTTATGGATATTTTACAAATCACTTTAACTGTATTCTTGTTTTGTCATATAGTATTTCATAACTGTTTTTCATTTATTCTCTCTGGCTGTCCATCTCATAATGCTCACATAGAAACTAGCTGTCAATAGGAATATCATTCAGAAGAATTATAATTTCTTGCAAAAATCTGTCACAAAAAGAGGTTGCACATTTAAATGCAGGTGTTGTTATGGCAACGTCAGTGGCCAGACAGCCACATTTACTGCTGCAAATACGTTTAAACATGCTGTCGACACTAAAGCAGTGGCAACTATGCCACCATTTCAGCTGACTTTTTCTCAGAAATACTGTCACATAACATCCATATATTTCAGTGCTAGGTTGATGCTTAGCTAAGCTAACTATGAAACACTTTAACTGACAGGACTCAGGATCAACTGTGTACTACTGTAAGGTAGCTTCTAGCTTCATGTCGAACAGTAAGTCAACATTTCCCAGAGAGCTTTCTTTGAAATCACGAAGTAACGCTAAAAACATTACATTTAGATTGTATGACAAAGTGTTTATTTAATATCTCTGGCTAGCTATAGCTACTTGCTAACGGTTAAGCGTACCCCCGTGATTCAAAGTAACGTCAACGTAGCTGTAATTTATGCTTTGCATGTTCGCATAACTTGGAAGTTTACTGACATTTACATACCTTGTTTACCTGGCTCAAGTGGTGGCTCTGGGGTTGTTGTGTGAGCCACTTGAGAATTGTCGTATTTTTTAAGAAATGTTTTTCTTATGTCCATCTTCAAAAACTCTGACAGTTTATTTTAAACATTGTCACAGCTCACAGGATAGGTACCTGTCAGCCAATAAGACAGATGTTTATTTCCATTCAACTCTCTGGTTGGTCTGGTGTCTTGCCTCTGTTGCATTCACTGAACACGGGAAATTACAATCCTGCCGTCCTCTCTAGTGTCATGATGAGGTTCAGGTAAAGCACGGTTAATGTATTATATGATTGACTCAATAATATAATACATGACTTTGAGAGTAGGCAATCTAGGCATATTGACACAATTAATTAAACATACTTATCACGGCGACGGTGTACTGATTTTTTTTGTTTTGCTAGGGGGCCCCTTAGTGGCTGCGGTGCCCTAAGCGGTCGCTTATGTCGCTTAATGGGTCGGGCCGGCTCTGTTCCTAATCAACCATAGCCATATAAGAGGGAGATGTTCTATAAAACAGTTGGTAGTTATAGCTACTTTTGACTTAAGTACATCTCAAAGCCCATACTTCTTTGCCTGTACTTGAGTAAAGAAGTTTACTCAGTAATTTACCGGAGTATTTTCAAACACGAGTACTTCTACTTGAGTGTATGATGTCTGTACTTTTGCCATCCCTGCTGCAAATGTCTTAAGAATAAATAACTTACTTCATTATTTGTTTTGGTGAATAACACTTGGATTTAAAGAATGCTAATTTACTTAAGTACATTTAAGTCTCAATAAATATGCGCTGTAAGGCAGGATATGACATGTGTGTGTGTGTGGTAGAACAACGGGACACAGCGGAGGATGGTTAGACAGAACGGCCCATCTACACTACAGCGTCGACAGCGTCGAAAACTCCAATCTGCCCATTCACTTTCAATGGGGTGACGTCACGTTGCCTCGCTTTTTCGCCGAACTGAATTGTGGGTAGCAGAGCGGTGTATATATATATATATATATATATATATAAACAGGCGAAAACCTACCAGTTTCCCCCACTGTCTCTGCCACCTCCCTCCATGCCTGGTTCCTCCAGTTTGTATCCCGGTAGGTGAAGAGGGTCTGGTCATACAAAACCGGGCGATTTGCTACAGCGATAGTTAGTTTCTCCTCCGACTTTTTTTGAAATATAGAAATGAACGGCGGGATATCTCTCCCAGCTTAGACGCGGTTTGATTGGCTACGGCTTCAGCTGTCAGATTTTGGGAAACGGGATTTGATTGGCTGGCGCTGGCTACTCCGGCGTCAGAAGTTGAACATTGTTCAACTTCTGTCGCCGGAGACGCCTGAGACGGACCGCTCTGCTACCCACAATTCAGTTCGGCGAAAAAGCGCGGCTACGTGACGTCACCCCATTGAAAGTGAATGGGCAGATTGGAGCTTTCGACGCTGTCGACGCTGTAGTGTAGACGGGCCGTTAGACAGATTGGATTATTCAGATAACTCCTTTCTGTTACCTTTAAATGAAGGTAGTTTATGTTGATCGTTTATGTTTATATGCCACTTGGATTGCTTATTAAATATGATCTGATGCAACGCTACAACTGCAACAAAGGACAGTGTTTTTTTATTTTAGAAACTGACTAAAACTCCACAACAACTTCCCTGAAGTAAACAACAATGCTTACGACTTGTCATTTCTGTGTACACAGAGCCTGAAGAAGCCAAACCCTCAGTAGTGGAAGAAAACAACCCGACAGCAGCGCAGCAGTCTAATGGGCTTGCAGTTGGAGTTCTGGAACATTCCTCTGAGCTGGTGGAGCTCCTCAGCAACATGCCGTCTGTCCTGGAGCTGCTGAGCCAGGCAGCACAGGGAGGCCTGGCTGAGCAGGAGAGACAGGTAACCATGTTCACTGTTTATCACCAAGGGGTCAAGTGTAATTTTCATGTGGAAGTAGATTACAGCCCTCTCTTCACTTGATTAGGACAGCTCCCTCTGCTGTAATTAATGTAAATTACAGTAAAAACCAGAGGTTTATGTGAAATTGTTCTTTTTTTAAAATGTTTTTTGTGTGCAATTATAGTTTTTAATTTTGTATTTGTGTTAATTTAAAATAGGGGGGGGGGGGCAGCTAAAATCTTTCAGCAGGATGTCTACGAGCGGAACTTAGAGTGAAGTTGTTAGCAAGCATCGCTAACACTCAGAGCTAACGCTGTACTGGAGAGGATATATGTAACGAACATAGGTAACGAAGCAGGATATAGAAGGTACTGACCTTGTGGTAAACCTCAAGTGTTTGAGCTCCATACTGTTTCAGAAATAATGCTTGATGTGGTTTGGAACATAATGTGGCGTTAAATCACGGCAGCGTTTAGCTGAGTTTCTGCTGGTACACAGCCTTCTCTTCACAGAGCTCACTGCTTGCATGTGGACGCTCCAAAGGGGCGTGGCCAGCAGCAGCTCCAAAGAGGCGTGGCCAGCAGCAGCTCCAAAGGGGCGTGGCCAGCAGCAGCTCCACTGTGAAAAGCGGCTAATACTGTTTCATGTACATATACTTTCTATTTTCAAATTAAAAGGCTATCGGGGAAGTGGGTTTGTCCTGTTTGAGCTCCTCGAAGCCTTTATTTTAAACAATCTGTGCATGAAGCAATAGCCGCTTTCACACCAAGTACTTTGCCGTACTTAGTTCCCAGCACTTAGTTCTCAGCACTTAGTTCCCAGCACTTAGTTCCCCTATAGAACTAAAGAGCAGATCGCGTTCACACCAGAATAAGTCCCTGAGGGAAGATTACTCATGGATGTATAATAAGAACTGGATACAGCGTGGGAGGCGGGGTCTCCTTCTTTCCTATGAGAGCTGCTCATTGGCGCAGGAAGTCAAAATGGCCCAACTTTTGAGAGAGCCATTACCCATCATGCCTGGCTGTCAGAGCAGAAGAACCTATATGTGCGCTCACAGAGCATGCGCCCCTTAAGCCCCGCCCCCCGAGCTCCCACTCTCGGCTCAGTAGAATGAATGGAGAGAGAAAATAAATCTATATTCGGCATTTAGTGCATTTTACAACTTTAAGGACCGAATGATTCTAATAAGGGCTATAAAATTGTTCATACTGGGTAGATTATTTAGTTAAAAAAAAAGTATCCACCGATTTACAGACGTCTCTTTCCCAATGTTAGTCAATGGGAAAGTTGTTTTGGGCCCGGTGACGTCACGGACTGATACGGAAATTGCAGTACCACCGTTTGGACACAATGACTATTGGCACAGAGTCTCTAGCAGGGACTGAAGAGGGGGGGGGGGGGGAAAGTTCTCATGAACTAAGTTCTCTTTTTGGTGTGAACGCAAAATCCCAGGAACTATCGGAACTAAAAGGGAAAAGTACGTGGAAAAGTACTCCGGTGTGAAAGCGCCTATTGGGGTTTATTTTAGAATCTTGACAAAGAATAAAAATAAAAATAGGAGCATTTAAAAAGTATTTGTTGATGTAAACGGTTCTTCTTCTGTTGGAGAAGAGAAAGTGTTCTCAGCAGACTGAATATGACACGGCTCTGACGTTGTACTGATGCAATTAGTGTCAATTAACAAGGCAGGGTACACCAATGTTATTTTATTGATATATATATATATATATAACACCAGTGGTGTAAACAAGTAACTAAGTACATTTACTCAAGTACTGTACTTAAGTACTACAATTCAGAGGTACACGGTGTACTTGTACTCCACTACATGTATTTAATCCCTTTAGTTACTTCTCAGATCTGGATGAATGATGTGAAATATAATCAAGTGTTGAATCAGACTTTAGTTCCACCTGGAGTAAATCCACCAGCTACCCTGCAGTCTACAAAGTACTTCAGACTAGCTGCACCTTCACCAGCTTTGAGAACACTTTCATGATCAATCATTATAAAACATATCATATATATTATTCTGAAATGGACCAATCTGCACAACGACTACTTTTACTGTCTTTCACTATATTTAGATGAGAATACTTTTCTACTTTCACTTGAGTAACATTTTGAATGCAGGACTTTACTGTAATAGAGTATTCCTACACTCTGGTACTTCTACTTTTACTCAAGTACAGAATCTGAGTACTTCTCCCACCTTTATCAACACAGAACTAATATAAACATTGTTTCTATGGAGAGAACATGTAAACATGAAAACAGGGCACCTTCTCACTAGAACATTCTGGAGTGAGCAGTCAGACTCCGCTTTGAAACTACAAAGTGGTGTGTGTTTGAGGACGACAACATCAACACACGGAGGCGGGCTTTAGCTACATCGGTAAATGCATTGATGACTTAGTACCGAAGATTACGCCGTAGTTTTGTATATGTCAGGACAATAAACCTTATGGTCTTTACATGTTATGTAACAGCTGTACTAAAGACTGAAGGCCTGTGTGTGTCTGAGGGAATAATGCAGTGTGTGCTCCTGCAGCTGGTGTGTGAGTGCTGTGAGGAGGCAGACCCCTACCCGGCGCTGGAGAAGCTGCTGAGCCTCGTGAGGGAGGAGCAGCTGGGTGAGGCGGCGCTCCTCACCCTGCTCCTCACCCTGCAGCAACAAGCCCCCTCCTCCTTCCCCTCCCCCCTGCTCCCCCTGCTGGAGGAGGCTCAGAGCAGGCTCACTGCAGGCGGACAACTGTGTGAGTGGATATCGTTGTCAATAAAAAATAAGGGCTGTACAAATAAAAATAAATATATCTAATTGGGATTATTGTGAATGTTTTTGCAATTGCAATTTGATTTGCGTGATCATTTTTCATAATTCTTGTTAAATCATTGTGATGTAGTTTCTACAGGGATATGTTTGGTTTAGTCTCTGCAGCACAACACTGTTTAATTCAACATTGATTTCTCAACCCTTTTTCCATCTTCTCCAGTTGACTCAGGAAAGCAGAATGGCAGCGGAAGTGAAGAAAAGGGGGAGGGGGAGGACAAAAAAGAAGAGTCGGAAGAGGATGAGAAGGCCATTGATGCTCCAACAGACTCCGCCTCCCCCTCCAAGCCCTACTCCTGCCGCTGGTGTAAGAGGGGCTTTGCCTTCAAGTGTCGGATGCTGGCCCATGTGAAGCGCTGCCCCTCCTCTCAGGAGGGGGAGCAGCAGTGCCTGCAGTGCCCCAAGAAGCTGGCCAACCAGAGGGCCCTGCAGCAGCACCGCGCCGAGGCCCACCGCAGCACCACCCGCCTCAAGAAGAAGGTGTCATGTGACCTCTGCGGGAGGAACTTCGCCCACCCGTCAGGTGAGCATTGTCTCTTTTAATATGTTTTGTTTTTATTAAGGTGATACAATACCAAAACATTTAGGACAAAACATAATGACACCCCAAAAAACTAAAACAGGCGAGGAGAAAATAAAAACAAAAACAGCAGTGTGTGTTTTAAAGTAACTAGTAATGTGTAATGCATTACTTTGTTATACTTTCCCAACAATGGCATTGTGACAAGTGACAACTGTGACAGCTGACTATGGGGTGGGGGGGCCTAGTGGAGCCGTCCCATCCATCATCGCCGTCAGCTGAGACGGGACTCACCCCGCCTGGTTGTCAGCTGTCTAACAGAAGAAACAAAGGCCTCACTCGTGAGATGCTTGGCGTTTGCTACAGTGTTTGCCTTTGCTCTTTTAATCAAGGTTTATTTCAT